>NC_067404.1:29021886-29137895 GCF_016432865.1 Antechinus flavipes | reverse complement strand
GAGGAAGTAAATTGCTTAAATAGTCCCATTTCAGAAAAAGAAATAGAACAAGCTATTAATCAACTCCCTAAAAAAAAATCCCCAGGACCAGATGGATTTACATGTGAATTCTACCAAACATTCAAAGAACAATTAGCCCCAATGCTTTATAAAGTATTTGAAAAAATAGGGAATGAAGGAGTCCTACCAAACTCCTTTTATGACACAGACATGGTACTGATACCTAAACCAGGTAGGTTGAAAACAGAGAAAGAAAATTATAGACCAATCTCCCTCATGAATATTGATGCTAAAATCTTAAATAAGATATTAGCAAAAAGACTACAGAAAATCATCCCAGGATAATACATCATGATCAAGTAGGATTTATACAAGGAATGCAGGGCTGGTTCAATATTAGGAAAACTATCAATATAATTGGCCATATTAATAATCAAATTAACAAAAACCATATGATCATCTCAATAGATGCAGAAAAAGCATTTGATAAACTCCAACATCCATTCCTATTAAAAACTCTTGAGAGTATAGGAATAAATGGACTTTTCCTTAAAATAATTAGTAGCATCTATTTAAAACCAGCAGTAAGCATTATATGTAACGCGGACAAACTGCAACCATTCCCAATAAGATCAGGACTAAAACAAGGTTGCCCACTATCACAATTACTATTTAATATTGTATTAGAAATGCTAGCTTTGGCAATAAGAGTTGAGAAAGAGATTAAAGGAATAAGAATAGGCAATGAGGAAACCAAATTATCACTCTTTGCTGATGATATGATGGTATACTTAGAAAACCCCAGAGATTCTACCAAAAAGTTATTAGAAACAATCTACACCTTCAGCAAAGTTGCAGGATATAAAATAAACCCACATAAGTCATCAGCATTCTTATATATCACTAACAAAACCCAACAGTTAGAGATACAAAAAGAAATTCCATTTAAAGTAACTACTGATTGTATAAAATATTTAGGAATCTATCTGCCAAGGGAAAATCAGAAACTTTATGAGCAAAACTACAAAACACTTTCCACACAAATTAAGTCTGATCTAACCAACTGGAAAAATATTAAATGCTCTTGGATTGGGCGAGCAAATATAATAAAGATGACAATACTACCTAAATTAATCTACTTATTTAGCGCTATACCAATCAGACTCCCAAAAAACTACTTTGATGAATTAGAAAAAATAACAACAAAATTCATATGGAAAAACAAAAGGTCAAGAATTTCAAGGGAATTAATGAAAAAAAAAATCAAATGAAGGTGGCCTAGCTGTACCAGATCTAAAATTATATTATAAAGCAGCAGTTACTAAAACCATCTGGTATTGGCTAAGAAATAGACTAGTTGATCAATGGAATAAGTTAGGTTCAAAGGACAAAACAGCCAATAACTTTAATAATATAGTGTTTGACAAACCCAAAGACACCAGTTTCTGGGATAAGAATGCATTATTTGACAAAAATTGCTGGGAAAATTGGAAATCAGTATGGCAGAAACTAGGCATTGACCCACACTTAACACTGTACACCAAGATAAAGTCAAAATGAGTTCATGACCTAGGCATAAAGAATGAGATTATAAATAAATTGGAAGAGCATAGGATAGTTTACCTCTCAGACCTGTGGAAGAGGGAGGAATTTATAACCAAAGAAGAACTAGAGATCATTATTGACCACAAAATATAAAATTTTGATTATATCAAATTGAAAAATTTTTGTACAAACAAAACAAATGCAGACAGGATTAGAGGGAAACAATAAACTGGGAAAACATTTTTACAGTCAAAAGTTCTAATAAAGGCCTCATTTCCAAATATATAGAGAATTGTTTCTAATTTATAAGAAATCAAACCATTCTCCAATGGATAAATGGTCAAAGGATATGAACAGATAATTCTCAGATGAAGAAATTGAAACTATTTATAAACATATGAAGATATGCTCCAAATCATTATTAATCAGAGAAATGCAAATTAAGACAACTCTGAGATACCACTACACACTTGTCAGATTGGCTAGAATGACAGGGAAAGATAATGCGGAATGTTGGAGGGGATGTGGGAAAACAGAGACACTGATACATTGTTGGTGGAATTGTGAACACATCCAACCATTCTGGAGAGCAATTTGGAACTATGCTCAAAAAGTTATCAAAAAGTTGCATACCCTTTGATCCAGCAGTGTTTCTACTGGGCTTATACCCCAAAGAGATACTAAAGAAAGGAAAGGGACCTGTATGTGCCAAAATGTTTGTGGCAGCCCTGTTTGTAGTGGCTAGAAACTGGAAAATGAAAGGATGTCCATCAATTGGAGAATGGTTGAGTAAATTGTGGTATATGAATGTTATGGAATATTATTGTTCTGTAAGGAACGACCAGCAGGATGAATACAGAGAGGACTGGCGAGACTTACATGAACTGATGCTGAGTGAAATGAGCAGAACCAGGAGATCATTATATACCTCAACAATGATACTGTTTGAGGAAGTATTCTGATGGAAGTGGACCTCTTTGATAAAGAGAGCCTTAATTGATCAAAGATGGACAGAAGCAGCTACACCCAGAGAAAGAACACTGGAAATGAATATAAACTGCTTGCATTTATGTTTTTCTTCCCGGGTTATTTATACCTTCGGAATTCAATTCTCCCTGTGCAACAAGAAAACTGTTCAGTTCTGCACACATATATTGTATCTAGAATATACTGCAACCCATTCAACATGTAAAGGACTCTTGCCATCTGGGGGAAGGGGTGGAGGGAGGGAGGGGAAAAATCGGAACAGAAATGAATGCAAGGGATAATGCTGTAAAAAATTACCCTGGCATGCGTTCTATCAATAAAAAATTATTAAAAAAAAAAAAAAAAAGAAGAAGAAGAAGAAAATTGCTGCTAAATTCCCTGCAGGACTAAGGCCACTCAATGTGACTCTTGCAACTAAAACCCTAGGAAAAAACAAATTTAAAAACCCCCAATTTAATACCAAACTGGAAATTCTGAAAATAAACAGGGAGATTAATAAAATTGAAAATAAGAAAATTATTGAATTAATAACTAAAACTAAGAGTTGGTTTTATGGAACAAACAAGAAAATACAAAAACTTTTAGTTAATTTGATTAGAAAAAGCACAAAGAGCAAATGAAAATGTTAGTCTCAAAAATGAAAAGGAAGAATTTTCCACCGATGAAGAGGAAATTAGAGCAATGATTAGGAGTTATTTTGCCAACTATATGTCAATAGATTTGATCATCTAGGTAAAAGGGAGGAATACTTACCAAAATCTAAGTCGCCCAGATTAATAGAAGGGGAAATAAATTATGTAAATAGTCCCATTTTAGGAAAAAATAGAACAAGCTAGTAATCAACTCCCTGAGAAAAAAAATCTCCAGGGTTAGATGGATTTATATGTGAATTCCAACCAAAACTAAAGAAAAATTAATTCCAATACAATGCAAACTATATGAAAAAATAGAGACAGAAGACAAATTCCTTTTATGACAGAGATATGGTGCTAAAACTAGGGGTAGATGAAAACAGAGAAAAAAATTATGGACCAATTTCCCTAAAGAATATTGAAGCAAAAATTTTAAATAAAATATTAGCAAAGAGATTACAGAAAGACATCCCCAGGAGAATATACCATGACCAAGAAGGATTTATACCAAGAATGCAGAGCTGGTTCAATGGAGGAAAAGTATTAGCAGATTGACTCTATCAATAACCAAAGAAACAAAAACCATATGATCATCTCAACAGATGCAGAAAAAGCATTTGATAAAATCCAACACCCATTCCTATTAAAACACTAGAGAGTATAGGAATAAATGGACTTTTCCTTAAATAGTCAGTGGCCCCTATTAAAGCCATCAGCAAGCATCATATGTAATGGGAACAAACTAAAACCATTCCCAATAAGATCAGGAGTGAAACAAGGTTGCCCACTATCACCATTACTATTCAATATTGCATTAGAACTGTTAGCTTTGGCAATAAGAGAAGAAAAAGAGATGAAAGGAATTAGAGTAATAAATGAGGAAACCAAATTATCACTCTTTGCAGATGATACGATGGTATACTTAGAGAATCAACTAAAAAACTATTAGAAACAATTCACAACTTTAGCAAAGTTGCAGGATACACAATAAATCCACATAAACCATCAGCATTTTTTGTATATTACCAGCAGCAAGAGATACAAAAGGAAATCCCACTCAGAATAACTGTTGATAGTATGAAATTTAGGGGCATCTATCTGTCAAGGGAAAGTCAGGAACTATGTGAACATAACTCCAAAACACTTTCCACACAAATAAAGTCAGATCTAATCAGGCGGAAAAATATCGATTGCTCATGGGTAGGCTGAGTGAATATACTAAACAGGACAATACTGCCTAAATTAATTACTTATTTAGTGCCATACCAATCAAACTCCCAAGAAATTATTTTGCAGACCTAGAAAAATAATAACAAAGTTCACCTGAAAGAACAAAAGGTCAATAATTTCAAGGGAATTAATGAAAAAAAATGCCAGTGAAGGTGGCCTAGGTGTACCAGATCTAAAACTCTATTACAAAGCAGTGGTCATCAAAACCATTTGGTCCTGGCTCAGAAATAGAGTAGTCGATCAGTGGAATGGGTTAGGATCACAGGACAAAATAGTCAATAAACAACAGCAATCTAGTATTGCAATCCCAAAACCCAGCTTTTGGGATAAGAACTCACTATATGACAAAAACTACTGGGAAAATTGAAATCAAGTATGGCGGAAACTAGCCAGGGACACACACCTAATGCCACACGCCAAGATAAGGTCAAAATGGGTTCATGATTTAGATATAAAGGCTGATAGTATAAGCAAATTAGGAGAACATGGGATAGTTTACCTCTCAGATCTGTGGAGAAGGAAGGAATGTGTCCCAAGAACAACTAAAACTCATAATTGAACACCAAAGAAATAATTTTGATGATAGTAAATTAAAATTTTTTGTACAAACAAAACAAATGCAGACAAGATCAGAAGGGAAACAATACACGGGGAAAACATTTTTACATTTAAGGGTTCAGATAAAGGCCCCATTTCTAAAACAGAGAACTGATTCAAATTTATCAGAATCCAAACCATGCTCCAACTGATAAACGGTCAAAGGATATGACCACACAATTTTCATATGAAGAGATTAAAAACATTTCTAATCATATGAAAAGATGCTCCCAGTCACTGTCGATCAGAGAAATGCACATTAAGACACCTCTGAGACACCACTACACAACTCTGAGATTGCCCAAGATGACAGGAAATAGGATAATGCTGAATGTTGGAGGGGATGTGGGAAAACTGGGACACAGGTACATCGTTAGTGGAACTGTGAACGGATCCAACCAAAAGAGAGAGCAATTTGGAACTAAGCCCAAAAAGCTTGTCAAATTCTGCCTACCCTTTGACTCGGCAGGGTTTCTACTGGGCTTCTATCCCAAAGACATCTTCAAAGTAGACCCACATATGTAAAAATGTTTGTGGCAGCCCTTTTTGTAAGCCCTTTTGGCAAGGAACTGGAAACTGAGTGCATGCCCATCAGTTGGAGAATGACTGAATAAGTTAGAATAGATGAAGGCAATGGAATATGATTGTTCTATAAGAAATGATCAGGAGGATAATTTTATATAGAGGCCTGGAGAGACTTACATGAACTGACGAGAAGTGAAATGAGCAGAATCAGGAGATCATTGTACACGGCAACATCAATATTATGCGACGATCGATTCTGGTGAACCAACAAAGAGATGACTGATGCCAGTTCCAGTGATCATGTGATGAAGAGAACCATCTGTACCCAGAGAGAAAACAGTGGGAACTGAATGTGGATCACAGGATAACATTCTCATTCTTCTTGATGTGATTAACTTGCATTTTCTTTTCTCATTCGTTTCCTTTCCTTTTTGATCTAATTTTTCTTGTGCAACAAGAAAATTGTATAAATATGTTTACACATATTGGATTGAACCTATATTTTAACATGTATAACCTATATTGGGATTGCTTGTCATCTAGGGGAGGAGGTGGGGGCAGGACAGAAAAATCTGGAACACGAGGCTGTACAAGGGTCAACGTTGAAAAATTATCCATGCACATGACTTGAAAATAAAAAGTTTTTTTTAAAAATGATCAGTAGCATTTACCTAAAACAATCAACAAGCATCATAGCTAATGGGGACAAACTAGAACCATTTCCCATTGAGATCAGGGGTGAAACAAGATTGCCCATTATTACCTTTCCTAATCAATATTGTATTAGAAATGTTAGCTTTTCTTTCTCTAGCTATTTCACTTAATATATAGTATCATTTTAAAACTGTGGCTAGCTTTCTTCCAGAAATGCCAATTGATTTTTATAGACAAGCTTTGTTTTTCTTTGAAGTATTTCTTCTAAGACTTCCGGCCAAGATGGTGGAGAGGAGGCACACAGCTGTGTAACCTCCACATTTCTCTCACTATCCATTTCATTTCATGCCTCTGAATTAATGCTCGACTGAAAAAAAAACATACAATTAGTTACCAAGAGAAACCATCCTTGAGACTCGTCAGGAAAGGTCTGTTTTTGCGTGAGGGCGGGGACGGTTATTAGATCGGAAGCAGGCTGCGGGCAGCAGCGAAAGCGAGAGCACGGAAGGCAGCTCAGAGCCGAGCAGAGAGAGGGGTGGGTGCGATAGCAGCAGTCTCTGCGGGGAGAGCTTTGCTATAGGATTAGATACTTTGCTCCGGCAGCAAGTCAGCAGCTCAGCAGAGAAGCTAAAAACACTGGGGGTGAAGAATACAACCCCAAACAGCTGGAGTCTCTTGGGACCTGGCCACCCCTCCCCCACATTGTCTCAGCACGCTCTTGGATCTCAGAGTGCAGGCGCAGCACAGTAGGGCTAGTGCCTCGCTGCTGCCCTGCAGTCTGTAGAGGAAGCTTGGTAACACACCCAGCCCCTCCCCCAAAGAAAGCAGCCTTCATTTAAGGGTTTTTTCTTCTGTCTCTTTGATAGTTTGTCTTTGATTATTAGACAAAATGAGCAAGAAACTGAAAAATACTTTAACCCTTGACAGTTTCTATACAGATAAAGAGCAGACTCCAAATCCTGAGGAGACCAAAAACAAACAGTCCCCAGGTGAATCCCCAAAGGAGGAGATCGTCTGTTCCTCAGCACAGATGAATCTCATAGAAGAAATTAAAAAGACTCACAAGGGAGCTAGAAGAAAAATGGGAAAAGGAGAGGGAGGCTTGGCAAAAGGAGAGGGAGGCTTGGCAAAAGAGTCTGGAGAAGTCATCCCACTCAGTTAAAGAGAGAGTGGATAAAGAAATCAAATCCTTGAAAAATAGGATTGGTGAACTGGAAACAGAAAATAGCTCTCGAAAAAACAAAACTGGGGAAATGGAAAAAAATTCCATAGAACAAAAGAACTCAATGGACAATTAGAAAAGGATTTTTAAAAAGTGAGTGAAGAAAATACTTCACTGAAAATCAAAGTCGAACAAATGGAATTGAATGACTCGAGGAGACAAGAAGAATCAGTCAAGCAAATCCAAAAAATCAAACAATGGAAAAGAATGTGAAATACCTTCTGGGGAAGACAACAGACCTGGAAAACAGATCCAGGAGAGACAACCTGAGAATCATCGGACTCCCAGAAAAGCATGATGAAAAAAAGAGCCTGGACACTATTTTCCAGGAAATTATCAAAGAGAACTGCCCAGAAGTCATAGAAACAGAGGGTAAAATAGACACTGAAAGAATTCATCGATCCCCTACTGAAAGGGATCCTAAAATCAAAACACCAAGAAATATAGTGGCCAAATGCCAGAACCCTCAGACGAAGGAAAAAATACTGCAAGCGCTAGAAAAACTCAATTCAAGTATCGAGGAGCCACAATAAGGATCACTCAGGATCTGGCAGCATCCACATTAAAGGATCGAAGGGCCTGGAATATGATATTCCGAAAGGCTACGGAACTTGGTATGCAACCAAAAATAACTTACCCAGTGAGAATGAGCATCTTTTTCCAGGGAAGAAGATGGACATTCAACGAAGTAAGCGAATTTCACCTATTTTTGATGAAAAAGCCAGAACTTAACAAAAAGTTTGATCTACAAGTACAGAACTCAAGAGAAATCTAAAAAGGTAAAGATTAATTTTGAGAACTATATTTCGGCTATAAAGATGTATAAAGAATACAGATATACCTTGTTCTAGAAACTAGATGTGGAAAGGACATTGTACCAGAAAAAGGGGAAAGTGGGGGTACTACATTTCATGAAGAGGCAAAGGAAAACCTATTATATCTGAGAGAAAGAGTAGAGAGGGATGAATATAGTGAGTATTTTATTGCTTTCAGAATTGGCTTTAAGAGAAAAATTTTAGACATATTCAATCTATGGTGAAACTTCTCCCACCTCACTGAAAAGTGAGAAGGGAAAAATGAAAAGGGAAGGAATAAGCTAAGTGGAAGGGAATACGGTAACTGGGAGGGAAAGGGGTAAGATAGGGGGAGGAATTCTAAGGAGGGGAAGGGATACTAAAAAAGGGAGGGCTGTGAGAAGCAAGTGGTGCTCACAAGCTTAATACTGGGAAGGGGGTAAAGGGGAAAGAAGGAGAGAAAAGCATAAAACGGGGTTAACAAGATGGCAAGTAATACAGAATTGGTCATTCTAACCATAAATGTGAACGGGGTAAACTCCCCCATAAAGAGGAAGCAGTTAGCAGAATGGATTAAAAGCCAGAATCCTACAATATGTTGTTTACAGGAAACATACCTGAAGCGGGGAGATACATGCAGGTTAAAGGTAAAAGGTTGGAGCAAAATCTACTATGCTTCAGGTGAAGTCAAAAAAGCAGAGGTAGCCATCCTGATCTCAGATCAAGCTAAAGCAAAAACTGATCTAATTAAAAGAGATAAGGAAGGGCACTATATCTTGCTAGAGGGTAGCATGGATAATGAAGCACTATCTATATTAAACATATATGCACCAAGTGGGGTAGCATCTAAATTCTTAAAAGAGAAACTAAGAGAGCTGTAAGAAGAAATAGACAGTAAAACTATAATAGTGGGAGATCTTAACCTTGCACTCTCAGAATTAGATAAATCAAACCACAAAATAAATAAGAAAGAAGTCAAAGAGATAAATAGAATACTAGAAAAGTTAGATATGATAGATCTCTGGAGAAAATGTAATGGGGACAGAAAGGAGTACACCTTCTTTTCAGTGGTTCATGGAACTTATACAAAAATTGACCATATATTAGGACATAAAAACCTCAAACTCAAATGCAGTAAGGCAGAAATAGTGAATGCATCCTTTTCAGACCACGATGCATTGAAAATTACATTCAATAAAAAGCCACGGGAAAGTAGACCAAAAAATAATTGAAAACTAAATAATCTCATACTAAAGAATGATTGGGTGAAACAGCAAATTATAGACATAATTAATAACTTCATCCAAGAAAACGATAATAATGAGACATCATACCAAAATGTATGGGATGCAGCCAAAGCGGTAATAAGGGGAATCTCATATCTCTAGAGGCCTATTTGTATAAAATAGAGAAAGAGAAGGTCAATGTCTACATGGACTGATGCTAAGTGAGATGAGCAGAACCAGGAGATCATTATACACTTCGACAACGATATTGTATGAGGATGTATTCTGATGGAAGTGGATTTCTCTGACAAAGAGACTTAACTGAGTTTCATTGGAGAAATGATGGACAGAAACAGCTACACCCAAAGAAGGAATACTGGAAATGAATGTGAACTATTTGCATTTTTGATTTTCTTCCCGAGTTATTTTACCTTCTGAATCCAATTCTCCCTGTGCAGTGGAGAACTGTTCAGTTCTGCAAATATGTATTGTATCTAGGATATACTGTAACATATTTAACATATATAGGACTGCTTGCCATCTTGGGGGGGGGGAGAAGAGAGGGAGGGGAAAAAACGAAACATAAGTGATTGCAAGGGATAATGTCGTGTAAAAATTACCCTGGCATGGATTCTGTCAATACAAAGTTATTATTAAATAAAATAAAATTAAAAAAAAAAAGAGAAGGTCAATGAATTGGGCTTGCAACTAAAAATGCTAGAAAAGGAACAAATTAAAAACCCCCAGTCAAACACTAAACTTGAAATTCTAAAAATAAAAGGAGAGATCAATAAAATTGAAAGTAAAAAAAATTATTGATTAATAAAACTAAGAGTTGGTTCTATGAAAAAAACAACAAAATAGACAAACCCTTAGTAAATCTGATTTGAAAAATGAAAGAGGAAAATCAAATTGTTAGTCTTAAAAATGAAAAGGGAGAACTCGCCACTAACAAAGAGGAAATTAGAGCAATAATTAGGAGTTACTTTGCCCAACTTTATGCCAATAAATTCGACAACTTAAATGAAATAGAAGAATACCTCCAAAAATATAGCTTGCCCAAACTAACAGAGGAAGAAGTAAATATCCTAAACAATCGCATCTCAGAAAAAGAAATAGAATAAACTATCAATCAACTCCCTAAGAAAAAATCCCCAGGACCAAATGGATTTACATCTGAATTCTATCAAACATTTAAAGATCAATTAACTCCAATGTTAAATAAACTATTTGAAAATGTAGGGATTGAAGGAGTCCTACCAAACTCCTTTTATGACACAGACATGGTACTGATATCTAAACCAGGTAGGCTGAAAACAGAGAAAGAAAATTATAGACCAATCTCCCTAATGAATATTGATGCTAAAATCTTTAATAAAATATTAGCAAAAAGATTACAGAAAATCATCCCCAGGATAATATACTATGACCAAGTAGGATTTATACCAGGAATGCAGGGCTGGTTCAATATTAGGAAAACTATTAACATAATTGACTATATCAATAACCAACCAAACAAAAACCATATGATCATCTCAATAGATGCAGAAAAAGCATTTGATAAAATCCAACAGCCATTCCTAATAAAAACACTTGAGAGCATAGGAATAAAAGGACTTTTCCTTAAAATAGTCAGGAGCATATATTTAAAACCTTCAGTAAGCATCATATGCAATGGGGAAAAACTGGAACCTTTCCCAGTAAGATCTGGAGTGAAGCAAGGTTGCCCACTATCACCATTATTATTCAATATTGTATTAGAATATTCAATATTGTATTAGCCTCTGCAATAAGAGTCGAGAAAGAGATTAAAGGAATTAGAGTAGGCAATGAGGAAACCAAACTATCACTCTTTACAGATGATATGATGGCATACCTAGAGAACCCCAGAGATTCTACTAAAAAGCTATTAGAAATAATTCATAATTTTAGCAAAGTAGCAGGATACAAAATAAATCCCCATAAATCCTCAGCTTTTTTATACACCACCAACAAAATCCAAGAGCAAGAGATACAAAGAGAAATTCCATTCAAAATAACTGATGATAGCATAAAATATTTGGGAATCTACCTACCAAAGGAAAGTCAGGAATTATTTGAGCAAAATTACAAAAAAGTTTCCACACAAATAAAGTCAGACTTAAATAATTGGAAAAATATTAAGTGCTCTTGGATAGGCCGAGCGAATATAATAAAGATGACAATACTCCCTAAACTAATCTATTTATTTAGTGCTATACCAATCAGACTTCCAAGAAAATATTTTAATGATCTAGAAAAAAATATCAACAAAATTCATATGGAACAATAAAAAGTCGAGAATCTCAAGGGAATTAATGGAAAAAAAAATCAAATGAAGGTGGTCTAGCTGTACCTGATCTAAAATTATATTATAAAGCAGCAGTCACCAAAACCATTTGGTATTGGCTAAGAAATAGATTAGTGGATCAGTGGAAAAGGTTAGGTTCACAAGACAGAATAGTCAACTATAGCAATCTAGTGTTTGACAAACCCAAAGATTCTAACTTTTGGGATAAGATTTCATTATTTGATAAAAACAGCTGGGATAACTGGAAATTAGTATGGCAGAAATTAGGCAAGGACCCATACTTAACACCATATACCAAGATAAGATCAAAATGGGTCCATGACCTAGACATAAAGAGCGAGATTATAAATAAATTAGAGGAACATAGGATAGTTTATCTCTCAGACTTGTGGAGGAGAAAGAAATTTGTGACCAGAGATGAACTAGAGACCATTACTGATCACAAAATAGAAAATTTTGATTATATCAAATTAAAAAACCTTTGTACAAACAGAACGAATGCAAACAAGATTAGTAGGGAAGCAACGCACTGGGAAAACATCTTTACAATTAAAGGTTCTGATAAAGGCCTCATTTCCAAAATATATAGAGAACTGACTCAAATTTATAAAAAATCAAGCCATTCTCCAATTGATAAATGGTCAAAGGATATGAACAGACAATTTTCAGAGGATGAAATTGAAACTATTACCACTCACATGAAAGATTGTTCCAAATCACTATTGATCAGAGAAATGCAAATTAAGACAACTCTGAGATACCACTACACACCTGTCAGATTGGCTAAGATGACAGGAAAAAATAATGATGAATGTTGGAGGGGATGCGGGAAAACAGGGACACTGATGCATTGTTGGTGGAGTTGTGAACAAACCCAACCATTCTGGAGAGCAATCTGGAATTATGCCCAAAAAGTTATCAAACTGTGCATACCCTTTGATCCAGCAGTGTTACTTCTGGGCTTATACCCCAAAGAGATACTAAAAAAGGGAAAGGGACCTGTATGTGCCAAAATGTTTGTGGCAGCCCTGTTTGTAGTGGCTAGAAACTGGAAAATGACTGGATGCCCATCCATTGGAGAATGGCTAGGTAAATTGTGGTATATGAATGTTATTGAATATTATTGCTCTGTAAGGAATGACCAGCAGAATGAATACAGAGAGGCTTGGAGAGACCTACATGGACTGATGCTAAGTGAGATGAGCAGAACCAGGAGATCATTAAACACTTCGACAATGATATTGTATGAGGATGTATTCTGATGGAAGTTGATTTCTATGACAAAGAGACCTAACTGAGTTTTAATGGATAAATGATAGACAGAAACAGCTACACCCAAAGAAGGAACACTGGGAAAGGAATGTGAACTATTTGCATTTTTGATTTTCTTCCCGAGTTATTTTTACCTTCTAAATCCAATTCTCCCTGTGCAACAGGAGAACTGTTTGGTTCTGCAAATATGTATTGTATCTAGGATATACTGCAACATATTTAACATATATAGGACTGCTTGCCATCTGGGGGGTGTGGAGGGAGGGAGGGGAAAAATCGAAACATAAGCGAGTGCAAGGGATAATGTTGTAAAAAATTACCCTGGCATGGATTCTGTCAATACAAAGTTATTATTAAATAAAATAAAATTTAAATTTAAAAAAAAAAAAGAAAACTGTTGTCTTGTTGAGTGTCTTGGCTCATTGCCTAGAATTTTCCAAATTATCATGTCATTAACAAATAGGAATAATTTCCTTTCTTCTTCACCTATCTTTTCAGCCTTTGATTTCTTGCTTTTATATTACTGGCATTATTAGCTCATCCAGAACCATATCAAATCGTTCTGGGGAGCGTGGGAATCAGTGTTTCATCCCCCGAAGAGCCTGATATCTGGGCAGTGACGCCATGACACGCAGGTGAATGTATAGGGAGAGATGCTAATATACTCCCATTGCATGTGGCGCTTGCCATTGGCCATGGACAGATGAGTTTTATGCAATCCAAAGCGACCCTCTGTGCCCACACTTTATATGACTTTGAACAGAAAGAGTGTTCTGTTGGGTTATTTTCAGCTTTAAAACATATTTCACACTGATAGTCAAAACTGTGAAAGAGATGTACGTCTTCTCATCTGCAGCCAAACTTTCCACAGAACGTGAGCCTTCTTACCTTCATCAAATAGTAACATCTTGTGGATTTTCCTATCAGCTGAAAGAGTTTATGTTCTTCAAAATGAAAGGGATTCAGTAAATGAGTGCTCCAACTTCCAAAGCCCAGACCTTCCACTCATGGTTTCGTCATGAAGGTTCTATACGGTACAGTGCTAAATTACGTCCATTACGTGTCAATGAGCATCTTTTCATAAAGACGCACCGAGAACATATCACTACAGCAGAACAATTAGGAGCGATTCCGAAACCCCCAACGAACTTTTCCGCTGTCTTCAAAGTCTTCTAATAACAGAGTGCTTACTTAGAGGGCCCTCCCCAGTTACACAACCCTGTGGCTCAGCAAGGTTCTGCAGTCCTGAGTTCAAGAAGGGAACCCATGAAAGGTTCATAGAAGCAGTGTATACCACAGGAGGAACTTGCCTCTAGGCTTCCCAGCTTCAGGGACAGCTCTTCATCTAGGACCCCTTGATTTGCTGCTGCCCAATATGTGGTCACGTCACCTAATCAGTCAGAAGCCAAATATTGGTACTTGGGCCACTTTCCCACCTCTACTGTCATTGCCATACTCTCACCATCATCAGCACTGTGACATATCTACCCCAACTGATACTGATATTGAAACAGTCAGCCCTGGAACAAGAGGCCCGCCATCATTACTCTCTCACCCCCAGGAATACCGTATTCTCATCCCAACAGTTCGCTTCCCAGTCAGACTTTTCCATCTCTGCTCTCACTGTGAATCCCCGGCCCTGCACATACCCATCATCGCCATAGCATTCCCAGAATCCCTGCCTCGCTCGAAGCCGTGTCACTACCACCCTGACTGTTCCAGGATGCCGGTAATCTTCACGTCCATTACTTTTACATCTTCACCATCGGGCTTCCCCTCAGCATTTTCCCAGCCCCACCCCCTTTAACTTCAAAATCCTCCACTTTTCTTTCTCACTCTTTGCACAAATCCAACCCGTTGCCCCATCTTGTTACTTCTCTCACCCAAACCCTCCCCGGTTCAGACCCTCATCACCTCTTTCTTGGACTGTTGTGAGGCTTTCTAGTTGCCCATACTGTCTAAAATCTCTCTCTACACACCCAATCCAGGAGAGGCTCAGCAGGAAAATGGTCTTCCTAAAGGAAGCTCTGATGATATCAGATGAACTGCCGGGGCTCCCCATTACTTCCAAGATTAAACATAAAATTCACTTGTGGTATTTCACGTCCTTTAAAACCTGGCCCATTCAAAGCTTTACAATTTTCTGGTTCTTGACACCTCTCTGTAAATCCTACCCAACGACAATATTTGCTGTTTCTCACCCATGATTCTCCTGCACACCGAGAAAGAGAAAGAGACAGAGAGACATAGAAAGAAAAAGAGAAAGTCAGAGAGACAGAGTAGAGAAAGAGAGACAGAGATAGAGCTAGAGACAGAGAGAGAGAAAGAAAGAGAGAGAGAGACAGAGAGACACCAAGGCAGAGAGAGAGACTAAAAGAAAAAGAGAAAGTCAGAGAGAGACAGAGTAGAGAAAGAAAGACATAGAGCTAGAGACAGAGAGAGAGAGAAAGAGAGAGAGACAGAGAGACATAGAAGAAAAAGAGAGAGAAAGTCAGAGAGAGACAGATGTAGAAAAGAGAGACAGAGATAGAGCTAGAGACAGAGAGAGAGAGACAGAGAGACACCAAGGCAGAGAAGAGACAATACAAAAAGAGAGATAGACACACACAGAGACAGATCAAGGCAGAGAGAGACAGAGACAGACAGAGAGAGAAGAGAGAGGTGACAGACACACACACACACACACACACACAGAGACAGAGAGAGAGAGAGAGAGAGAGAGAGAGAGAGAGAGAGAGACATAGACAAAGAAAAAGAGACAGATGGGAGAAAGTCAGGTGTAAAGAGACAGAGACAGAGACTGAGAGTTACATGGACAGAGAACCAAAGAGAAAGAGAGAAAGACAGAGGGACAAGGACAGAGAGACAGGGGACAGAGATACACACACACAGACAGAGATGGAGAGACTCAGCAATAGAGAGATACAGAGACAGAGAGACATACACAAACACAGAGAAAGAGAAAAACAGAGACAGATGAGAGAGAGAGAGAAGAGACAGAAAAAGAGACAAATAGACAAAGAGAGAGAGAGAAACAGAGCAATAAAGACACAGATACAAAAATAGAAGAAAGACACTGAGAGAGAAAGACACACAGATAGCTAGAGATAATATGCATTTACATATGAAATCCTGGAAAACGGGGACTGTTTCATTTTTGTCTTTGCGTTCCCAGCACTCAGGGAAGAGCCTGGCAAAGAACAGGCGCCAAATTAATGCTTTTTCGTGGATTAATTGCTATTTTAAAAAAATAACACGGTCTCTTGCTGACATCTGCTGTCCAAAGTCGGAACAACAGGGAAACCTAAGAGTAGGCGCGCCGTCTTGTGGCCGGCTCCGATATTACACATTCACTCTGCCATCCGGTGTCCAAAGCCTGGTATTGCACTTTGGCTCATTTTAAATCCCAGATTTTCTGGGTTTTCACTCAGAGGAGCCACTCAGCAGCCACTGAGCCAGCGTGGAGGGAGCAGAATGGAGTCCAAAGGAAGGGGCAATTGGGGGAGGGAAGGGGAGTGTTGCATTCTTTCCTCGTCAGCGGGAATTCACGTTAAATCCGCCCCGCTCCGATTTCCTGTTATGTTCTTTACCCCATGAAAGTCACCGCACCCAGAATTAGATCACCCAGAAGTGGGGACGGCCCCGAGGGATTTCAGTCCTCGACGGCCCGGGGCCCAACCGCAAGGGCAAATCTCAGAAGAAATGAACACAAGGAAAACAGCCGAATCATTGTAATGATAGTTCTTCACTTTGAAAGGAACTTAGAAAATACTGTCAGAAGTGGGCCTAAAGAGGATTTGTTAATCAAAACTATTTATTAAAGCAAGCATGCAAAGGACTATTTGTCTAGGTGTCCAGGGCTTATGGAAGACATTGCTGTATTACCTAATCAAATATTACCTTATTTATAAAGGGAGGCAACTGCTGTGGTCATTGTAGCAAGATGTCAAACTGGGATTTGAATCTGGCTCCTTTCCCTCCAATGTAGTCTTCTTACCAATGGGCTGTGTTCTCCATCTCTGTCCCACTGTGGCTTTCCATGATGAAAAGAGCTGTTCCTGTTGCCTTCCAGTGACCTCTTGCCTTATTTCCCTCATCTCTGAACTCACAGAGTTGGGCCCAGAGGAAATCCTGGAGGCCATCTAGTCCTCTCCTTCATTTGACAGAGACCGAGGAAGATGAAGAGATTTGCCTGAGATGAAGAAGCTGGGAAATGTCTGAGGCAGGATTTGAACCCAACTCTTCCTGACTCCCAGGTTAGGGGAGTATCTAGGAGATCCTGCTGTCTCATCATACTCTCTCGTCCCAAGTGGTCACTTTCAGATCAATTCATTCCTTTTTGGAATTTTAAGGGAAAAACAATTTCCCCCAAATACAAAGTTCCGTGTAGATGCCTGTGAGCCCGAACTAACTCTTGGGTTTTCTGCCCATGACCTGGTACTGTGTGTGGCAAAGGGAGGCCTTTGCCCGGAACTTTTACTGAAAGGACAGGTTGGAAAGGCTTTACGGGACAACATGGACGATGCCGGATATCGGCAGGTTAAACACAATCATCACTCCCTCACGAAAGGTTATTGAGACCTTCTGTAAGTATGCTGTCACATAAACACTTAGAAACTGTGTCTATACCCTTGTCCAACCTATGGATTACAAGTCCTAGTTCCCCTTAAGAGATGATCCTGGAATACAGCGGGAATGGGGGAGGGCTTACTCCCCTTGACAGCTAGCACTGGTAGCCAAATAAACAACATGAATATAATGGAATATTAAAAGGCATAAGTTTACTGACCTTGGATTCAGTTGGCTTGTTACAGATGGTTCCTTTCTTTCTCTGGATACACTGCCTAGATTGAATAATACTCACATACGCCCAAAGGGGCTTAGGTAACATGGCACCATATTGTTCTCCTACTCTTAGAATAAATTCAGTCTGCAAAATCTGACTCAATATATTCTTTCTTAGCCACTCCCAAATTCAGAGAGAGAGTCTTCATGATCCCAAGTGACATGATAAAGGACCAAAAAACCAATTGTCCATTACAAGTGAGTCCAAGTTGTGACACTGCTGAGGGGAACAAATTCCCATTTTTCATAGTTCTGCTATACTATGAGAAGAAAATGACAAAAAACATTGATTAGGATGCCATTTGCCACCTGTTTTCCAGTCTCTAAATCCCACAAAACCATTATAGTGAATCTGCCATATTTAGAAAAGAGCTGCTGTGAACTTCACCAAAAGTGTCATGTTCTGGCGTTAATTTTGTATCTAAAGATTTCTTGATGAAGGGACATTGTACAAAAAAAAAACAAACAAAGAAAAAGCCTTCACCCTAGAGTCAGGGGCTGAAGGCCCGAAGATTTTCTTGTATTTCAGAATCAACTAAGAACACAAATGATAAAGATGTTGTCTGTGGGAAGAGCCGAGCCAACAGGAAAATATGTTCTTAGGCCCAAAAAAGGTAAGGAAATGCTGAATAGCTGAAGAATCAACTCTGAGTTTGATGTTTTTTATCTCTTGTTTTGAACCGATTCACTTCAGGGGGAAACATCATTTGTTGGGTGCCTGTGTACTGCCTGTTCTGCCCAGGGCTAGGCTAGGTTGTCACTTAGTAAAATAACTGTTAATTTTATTAGATAACCAGCCCATCCAAGAGCCCTCTGCTGGGGAGGAGGAGAAGAGGTAGACATTGGGACAGCAGGACTGGCCTACCTCCCCAGGTGCTGATCCGACTCAGCTCCCAGAGCCAAGGGGCTGGCTTCCTCCTTCTCCTCCCCTTTCGCCTTGCCTTTGTATCAGCGTGGACCAGATCACCAAATGAGAAAATGCTTCTTAAAACCATATTCTGTACAAGGACAGACTGGCGGAGCTCAGGAAAGGCAAGTGGCCGGGGGTGGGTACTTTGGAACGGACGCTAGATTGGGAGTTAGAGGTCAAGGTTTCACATGTAGCCTCTGCCACGTCTGTGTCACTGCCAGCAAGTCAGTGACCTTCATGGACATCAGTTTGCTCCTCTCAAATGAGGTAGTTGGACTCCTCAGCCCCTGATCGCAGCTCTAGAGCCACATTCCCGGGGCTATACCTGCCCAAGTCATTTTCTGTCCCTGGGTTCCACATCCTTCCTCTGTGAAATGCCTTCCTCCACAAGAATGGAGCTTGGGCAGAGGAGGCCGGATCTCTCCAAGATGACAGATCTGTCGGGAATTTCCAGCAAAGGACTCCAAAATGCTCTGGAAACATCAGCTGATCTCACTGGAGAACCAGGCTGAGACAGGAAGGTTACATGACTTGTTCAGGATCACACAGCCAGTAAGAGTCAAGTATCTGAGGTCAGGTTAGAACTCAGACCCTCCTGACTTCAGGACCAGGGCTGTACATGGTGCCATTCAGCTGCCCCGTTTTAAATTTTATTGTCTTCAAACTTCCCCAAGACTTTTGGAAAACCCTTTATAGTTTCCTAAAGCATTGAAAGGTTGAGCGGTTTGTCCAGGGCTACAAAGAGAGTACAAGTCAGAGACGGGAGTCGGAGACAGGACTTGAACCCAGTCCCTCTGAGTCTAAGGCCAGCCTCTATACTATTCTCCTTTTCTTTCTTGACACACAGTAGGCCCTTAATAAACCATTCTATACTGATTTGATTGTTTCACCTGTAAAAAGTGAAAGGGCCCTTTGTACAGAGAGAGATTTTGTAAAAAAAAAAAATAATAATTATCTTTCTCCAGGGGTAGCAGGCACAAGCCTTCTTTCCTCAGGTGCTAAAGAGTCCAAGGGAGACGGGAGGAGAGCAGAGGCTGTTTTCATGTGGAAGTCCCACATGAGGGAAAGTTGGGCTACTGACACATTCTGGGTATATCTGTGGATTCTCAAGAACCAGAAAGACTTAACCTCAGAGACACGTGATACAAAGGGTTATTTTTTTCATTTTAACAGGTTCCTTTTTTATCCTAGGTAAATTAATTTTTGTCTAACTTTTCACTTTCATGTAATCATAGTTTATGCGTTTTATTTTTTATGATTCCTTCTCTACCTTGTTAAGGTTAAGGGTCAGTCTTATCCATACCTGTGAGAGGTACATGATTTGTTTCTCTTCTAACTTTTTAATGATATGATCTTAAATATCAAGGTGAAATATCTAGTTAAAATATAGTATAAAGTATTGGTCTAAGTCTAATTTCTCCCAGGATGCTTTCCAGTTTTCTGAGTTTTTATTGAAAAAAAGCATTCTTAACTAAATTTATTTTTTTCTACTTTATGATACATTAGTTCTTTGTGCAACACTATTTCTCATTCTCCCTTGCAAATCTGTTCCATTTATCTAACTCCCCTGTCTAGGCCGTTCTACCTCTCTATTCTGTAAACGCATTTTATTTTCAAAACATACACATGATAGTTTTCAACATTCACCCTTGCAGAACCTCGTGTTCCAATTTTTTTCACCCTTCTTTTCCCCCCCACCTCCCCTAGATGGCAACTAATCCAACAGACCTTGAACATGTGACAATCTTTTCCACATAGTTGCACCGTTATGTTGCAAAAGGAAAATCACATCAAATGAAAAAGAAGATGAAAATGAAAACAAAATGTAAGCAAAAAAAAAAGTGACAACACCATATTGTGATCCACACCCAGTTCCCACAGTCCTCTCTCTTGGGGAGAAGATAGCTCTCTTCATCGCAAGAAGACTGGAACCTCCCTGAATCACGTCATTATGGAAAACAGCCACTCCCTCAGAAGTGACCATTGTATAATCTTGCTGCTGCTGTGTACAGTATTCTCTGGGTTCTTGTCACTTTACTAGTATCAGTTCATCTAAGTCTCTCCAGGACTTTCTGAAATCTTTTTTTTCATGTCTTATACAACAATCATATGCAATTACTTTCATATACCATCACTTACTCAGCCATTCCCCAGCTGATGGGCATCCACTCAGTTTCCAGTTCCTTGCCACTACAAAGAGGGCTGCCACTAACTTTTTTGCACATGGGATCTCTTTCCCTCTTTTTAAGATCTCTTTGGGATATAGGCCCGATAGGAACCCTGCTGGGTCAAAGGGTATGCACAGTTTGATAACCCTTTGGATATAGCTCCAAATTTCTCTCAAGAATGGTTGGGTCAGTTCACAACTCCATCAACCATGTTTTAGTGTCCCAGCTTTCTCTCATCTACTTCAACATTTGTCATTGTCTTTTCTCCCCTTAGCCAATCTGAGAGGTCCACGGTGGTAACTCGATTTTGTCTTAATTTGCACTTCTCTGAACAATACGGATTTAGAGCATTTTTTATATGACCAGAAATGGTTTTACTTTCTTCATCTGAAAATCATTCATATCCTTTGACCATTTATCTACTGGAGAATGGCTTGAATTCTTATAGATTTGAATCAATTCTCTATATATTCTAGAAATGAGGCTTTTATGGGAACCCGTGGATGTTATAGTTTTTCCCTATTTACTGCATGCTTTCTAATTGTCTTCATTTGTTTTGTTTATACACAATCTTTTTAACTTATTATAACCAATTTGGTATTCAATTACAATATTTTGCCTTCAATATTAAATCCCAGTAGTTCCTTGACCACAAATTCCTTCCTTCTTCACAGATCTGAGAGGTAGATTATCCTTTGTTTTTCTAATTTGCTTCTAATATCCTTCTTAATGACTGAATCATGAACCCATTTTGACTTTATCTTGGTATGTGGTGTTGGAAGTGGGTCCATGGCTAGTTAAAGCACTTCAAACTAATCTCCAAATGAAAACTGGACAATCCCCAAAGCGAGAATGGCCCGTGGGAACCGGACCGATGCCAGAACAGATATAGATATTCCGAGAGTACCCGCCCCCGGAGGGACAGTATCAGTTTGCTGAAAGAAAAGTAGACACTACTTCAGTAGCGCCGGCAACCTTCCTATGCCCCCGTTCAGTTCCCAATACCCTCAACAGGGACTGCATTGAGGCAGTATCGAGTCCCGGGGGACAGGAAGAAGTAACTTCTGTTATTGAGGAGTACGGGGCAGTGGGGTGTTGGTCGCTACCAGAGCCCAGTGGGATACTCCAATCCGGCCAGTTCGGAAGTCAGACGGGTCTTGGAGAATGACAGTAGGTTACAGGCAACTGAATAAATTAACTGATTATAGGCAGCAGGTCCAGACCCCATGACCTTAACTGGAACTATCCAAACAGCCAGGGTGCTGCTATGCAGTAACTGATCCGGCTAATGCCTTCTTCCCCATTCCCATAGATCCTGCTCGATGGGACCAATCTGCTTTGACATCAAGGGTGACAGTCCACTTTTACTCGCCCGCCCCAGGGCCATACATGTAGCCCTACCATCTGCCACAGGTCGTGGTGGACATCTAGATGAGCTAAAACTTGATAAAATACATTTAACCCACTGCATAGAGGAAATAATGATGCAAGGAATGGATCAAGAATCAGTGGACCAAGCTGGGCAGGAAACAGTTACTCACGAGAAAAATGAGGGATGGGAAACAAATCCTGCCAAAATACAGGGTCCCCCCCAATCAGTTACATTCTTGGGGATAATGTGGAATGTAGCACAGTGGGAAATTTTGCCTAAGGCTAAGCATAGCATAGCAGGTTTCCTTCCTCTCACTCCTGACCAGGAAGCTCAAAACTGTACAGGTTTGTTTGCGTGTTGGAGGAATCCAATACCTCATCTGGGGCAGACACTCCAGCCTTTATCTAGAGTCCCCAGAAAGAAATAAGAATTTGAATGGGGAGCAAAAGCGCAGAAAGCCTTGGAGGAAGCAAAAAGAGCAACACAAAGTGCCTTCGATTCAGGCCCTTAAAGGAAGGGCCAGTGGAATTACAAGTCTCTGCATCAAGTGATTACAGGAACTGGAGCTCAGGCAAAAGCAGGGAGGTAAAAAGGTTCCAGGGGGGTTGGGGGCCAGAAAATGACCTCATGCCGCTTCAAACTGCAGGCCCTTTGAACAACGGTTACTGGCCATTTATCGGCCCTGGTGGAAACAGAACTATGAACCATCCATCCTGAGGTGATACGGAGACCCCAAATGCCCAGTAGGAGTTGGAATTTGGGCACCCCCATCTCTCCTAGAATCGGACGTGCTCAAGAATCTAGCATATCAAATGGAAAAGGTGTACACAGAAGCGGGCCAAGCTGGGAAGTCAGGGGCGTCGGTCTTGCGTGAAAAGGTAGCAGAAGCTCCCCTAACCTCTGACCCGCTGGATAATACAACCCTACTTCTATTGTAATGCCAGAGAAACTGAGGTAAGATAGAGATTAGAGAACAGTTAATATTTTATTTGAATGGGAGAGATTTACTGGGACCAAATGGATCCATGGTTTGGTCCCAGGGCTGAATGAGACTATCATCTCCAAGAATCCAGCAAACAATGTGAGTTTTCAATGACATATCTATACACATGGCTCAGACTCAGATGGTAGGTTGAGGCAGGGGTGCAGCCAAGATGCTGATAGCAGGAACGGGACTCTGACAGGGTGGGGTGAGCCTCTGGAGAGAGGGATGACATAATAGGGGAAGGCACCCTGGAGATGGAGAGAGACATCTTGATAAGATGGTATCTCATTTTCTGATAGTTTGGGATGGGGAGAGGCATTCTGATATTCTTTTTTTTGGGGGAGGTTAAATATTTTTTGATTATAGCTTTTTATTTACAAGTTATAGGCATGGGTAATTTTACAGCATTGACAATTGCCAAACCTTTTGTTCCAATTTTTCCCCTTCTTCCCTCCATCCCCTCCCCCCGATGGCAGGTTGACCAATACATGTTAAGTATGTTAAGGTATAAATTAAATACAATATAAGCATACATGTCCTGACAGTTATTTTGCTGCACAAAAAGAATCTGACTTTGAAATAGTGTACTATTAGCCTGTGAAGGAAATCAAAAATGCAGGCGGACAAAAATAGAGGATTGGGAATTCTATGTAATGGTTCCTAGTCATCTCCCAGAGTTCTTTCACTGGGTGTACTGGTTCACCCTCTACTGGTTCAGCTCTATTGGAGCTGATTTGGTTCATCTCATTGTTGAAGAGGGCCACGTCCATCAGAATTGACCATCATATAGTATTGTTGATCTCCCGGTCCTGCTCATTTCACTCAGCATCAGTTCATGTAAGTCTCTCCAGGCCTTTCTGAAATCATCCCGCTGGTCATTTCTTATTGAACAATACTATTCCATAATCTTCATATGCCACAATTTATTCAGCCATTCTCCAATGGATGGGCATCCACTCCATTTCCAGTTTCTGACCACTACAAAGAGACTTGCCACAAACATTCGTGCACCTACAGGTCCCTTTCCCTTCTTTAGTATCTCTTGAGGTATAAGCCCAGTAGTAGCACTGCTGGATCAAAGGGGATGCACAGTTGGATAACTTTATGAGCATAGTTCCAAATCTCGCTCCAGAATGGCTGGATGTGTTCACAATTCCACCAAGAATGTATCAGCGTCCCTGTTCCCCCACATCCCCTCCAACATTCCGCATTATCTTTCCCTGTCATTCTAGCCAATCTGACAGGTGTGTAGTGGTAGCTCAGAGTTGTCTTAATTTGCATTTCTCTGATTAATAATGACTTGGAGCGTCTTTTCACGTGGCTAGAAATAGTTTCAATTTCTTCATCTAAGAATTGTCTGTTCATATCCTTTGATCATTTATCAATTGGAGGGCATTCTGATATTCTAAAATATAAGCTCTTTTGTCCTTACCAACTATTCTGATGATTAAGAGGGGAGGAGTGCTTGCAGCACTGACCAGAACAATTAGGTCACAATTCAGGGAAAACAAGGCAGGATAATTTAAGGAAACCGAGTCAGGCCAATAAAAGAGAACTGTGGCACAACACTCAAGTACCTTCCCCCCCATTGCCTGCAATACCAGCACATTCGACACACTTTCCCCTGATCAGAAAAAACATGCACGGTTTACTAAATGCATAGCACAGGAATGCCACTGGAAGGCTCTTTCTCATAATCTATCAAAAAAGTTACACTTGAAAGTACGGGAAAAGGGGGAAGCAGCCAGGGGAGCTGCACTGGTTGCTATATGTCAGGTGACTAAACAAGAGAAAGGAGGACAGCGTCACCTATTTACAGATTCTCGGGCAGTAGTCAATAACTCTAGCAATCTAGTATTAGACAAACCCAAAGACCAGCTTTTGGGATAAGAAGTCACTATTTGACAAAAACTGCTGGGAAAACTGGAAACTAGTATGGCAGAAATTAGCCATGGCCCCACACCTAACCCCACATACCAAGATAAGTTGAAACGGGTTCATGAGTTAGACATAGGGCTTTTATCAGCAAAGTAGAAGAACATAGGAAGCTTTACTTCTCAGCTCTATTTAAAAGGAAGGAATTTGTGACCAAAGAAGATCTGGATTAGGGTCATCATTGAACCAAAAATAGATAATTCTGATATTAAATGAAAAAGGTTTGTACAAACAAAAGTAATGCAGACAAAATTAGCAGGGAAGCAATACACTGGGAAAACAATTTTATCTTTAAGGGTTCTGATAAAGGCCTCGTTTCCAAAATATATAAAGAACTGACGCAAATTTATCAGAATCCAAGCCATTCTCCAAATGATAGATGGTCAAAGGATATGGACAGACAATTTACAGATGGAGAAATAAAACCATTTCTAGTCATATGAAAAGATACTCTAAATCACTATTGGTTAGAGAGTTGCAAATTAAGACACCTCTGAGACACCACTACACACCTCTGAGATTGGCTAAGATGACAGGATATATGATAATGAAGAATGTTGGAGGGGATGTGGGAACACTGGGACACTAATACATTGTTGGTGGAGTTGTGAAAGACTCCAACCGTTCTGGAGAGCGATTTGGAACTATGCCCAAAGGGATATCAAACTGTGCATATCCTCTGACCCAGCAGGGTTTCTACTGGGCTTATAAACGAAAGAGATCTTAAAGGAAGGAAAGGGACCCACATGTGCAAAAATGTTTGTAGCAGCCCTTCTTGCAATGGCAAAAAACCGGAAACTGGTGGATGTCCATCAGTTGGCGAATGGCTGAACAAGCTGTTGTATGTGAATGTTATGGAATATCCTTGTTGTATAAGGAATGACCGGCAGGATGATTTCAGAGAGGCCGGGAGAGTCTTACATGAACTGATGCTGAATGAAATGAGCAGGACCAGAAGATCATTGTATACAGCAGCACCAAGATTATACAATGGTCAGTTCTGAGGACGTGGCTCTTTTCAACAACGAGATGATTCAGACCGTTTCCAGTGGTCTTGTGATGAAGAGAGCCATCTGCCTCCAGAGAGAGGACTGTGGGGACTGAGTGTGGATCACAATATAGTGTTGTCACTTTTTTGTAGCTGTTTGCTTGCATTTTTTCTTTTTCCATTTCCTTTTCCATTTCATCCTGATTTTCCTTGTGCAGCATAATTGTGGAACTATGTGGAGAAGAATGGCACATGGTCAACATCGATTGGATTAGTTGCCATCTAGTGGACGTGGGGGAAAGGGAGGGTAAAAAAAATTGGGAACACAAGGTTTTTCAAAGGTGAATGTTGAAAACTATCTGTGTATATGTTCAGAAAATAAAAAGCTTTTTACAAAATAGCGAGGTAGAACTGCCTGGACCAGGAAGGTAGATAAATGGAACAGACTGGCAAGGGTGAATAAGAAAGAGTGGTGCTCCATTAGCTAGTGTTCGATAAACCAGAAAAAAATAAATTATTTAGTCAAGAATGCTTGTTTCAATGCAAAGTGCTCAGAAAATTGAAAGGCATCCTGGGAGAAATTAGACTTAGACCAATATCTTACTCGACATTTTAAATATATATTTGACCTTCATATTTAAGATCATACAATCAAAAAGTAAGAAGAGAAACAGATCACATCCTCTCACATCTATGGAGAAGACTTATTCTTAACCTAACAAGGAGAGAAGGAATTATAAAAGACGAAATGCATAAACTTTGATTACATGAAAGTGAAAAGTTTCTAGATCGATGAAATTAATTCACCTAGGCCAGGAGAAGAAGCTGGTAAATTGAAAAACAAACCTTTGTAGCACATGTCTCTGATCATAAGTCTTTCTGGTTCTTGAGAATTCAGAGATATACCCAGGGTGTGTCAGTAGCCCAACTTGCCCTGATGTGGGACTGCCACATGGAAACAGCCTTTGCTCTCCTCCTGTCTCTCTTGTATTCTCTTGTGTGGAAGCAGGCTTGGGCCTCCTACTCCTGGAGAAAGATAAATTATTATTATTTTTTTTTACAAAATGTCTCTGAGCACAAAGGGCCCTTTCTCTTTTTGCATGTAAAACAATCAAATAAATCATTACAGAAAGGTTTTTTAACTGCCTACTCTGTGCGAAGTAAGACAGGGAGAATAGAATAGAGAGCTGGCCTTAGAGTCAGAGGGACCTGGGTTCAAGTCCTGTCTCTGACTTGTACTCTCTTTGTGGCCCTGGACAAAGCACTCAACTTTTCAGTGCTTTAGGAAACCATAAAGGGTGAAGGTTGAAGATATTCAAACTTAAAACCAGGGGCAGCTAAATGGCACAGTGGATACCCCTGCCCTGAAGTCAGGAGGGCCTGAGTTCAAATGTGACCTCAGATGAGTAACATTTACTGGTTGTGTGCTCCTGGACAAGTCATGTAACTCCGATTGCTTCCAAAAAAAAAAAGAAAAAAGAAAAAAAAGAAAGAAAGAAAAAAGAGAAAAATAAGAAAAGAAAAAAGAAAATAACTGTGCACGGTCTTCCTGTATAAAAAGATAAGCTGCAGAGGGGGCAGCTTGTATTGGTAGGAAGAGTTCTGTCATGTGAGTGTAATCGGTGCAAAGAACTCTCAGGTCCACTAAATATCCCTATAGTTGGATGCTGAGGATATGAATCAAAGAAAGAAAACAAGATTTTCTTGAAAGCACATTCTACTCGGAGGTATTTCATATTCCTAGCATCTTTCCCACGGCCTAACTGACACAGAAGTCAATCAAGTAACCTTCCTGTCTCAGCCTGGTTATCCAGTGAGATCAGCTGATGTTTCCAGATCATTTTGAGGTCCTTTGCTGAAAATCCCTCAGGGAGATCCGGCCTCCTCTGCCCAACCTCCATTCCTATGGAGGAAGGCATTTCACAGAGGAAGGATGCGGAACCCAGGAACAGAAAGTGACTTGGGCAGGTATAGACGCGGGAGTGTGGCTCTAGAGCTCCGATCAGGGATTATGGAGTCTAACTACCTCATTTGAGAAGAGGAAACTGATGTCCATGAAGGTCACTGACTTCCTGGCAGTGCTATGGACGGTGACAGAGGCTACATGTGGAGCCGCTGACCTCTAACTCCCAATCTAATGTCCGTTCCAAAGTACCCACCCCCTGCCACTTGCCTTTCCTGAGCCCCGCCAGTCTGTCCTTGTACAGAATATGGTTTTAAGAAGCATTTTCTCATTTGGTGATCTGGTCCACGCTGATACAAAGGCCAGGCAAAAGGGGAGGACAAGGAGGGAGCGAGCCCTTGGCTCTGGGAGCTGAGTCGGATCAGCACCTGGGGAGGCAGCCAGTCCTGCTGTCCCAGTGTCTACCTCTTCTCCTCCTCCCCAACAGAGGGCTCTTTGATGGGCTGGTTATCTAATAACATTAACAGTTATTTTACTAAAGACAACCTAGCCTAGCCCTGGGCAGAACAGGCAGTACACAGGCACCCAACAAATGATGTTTCCCCCTGAAGTGAATCAGTTTAAAACCTAAGAAATAAAAAAAATCAAATCAGAGTTGGTCCATCAGCATTTCCTTACTATTTTGTGCCTAAGAACGTATTTTCCTGTTGGCTCGGCTCTTCCACACAGACAGACGTATTGAATTTTTGTGTTCTTATTTGATTCTGAAATACAAGAATATCTTTGGGCCTGCAGCCCCTGAATCTAGGGTGAAGGCTTTTTGTTTGTTTTTTTTTTTTTGTCCTTTCATCAAGAAATCTTCAGACACAAAATTAACATCAGAACACGACACTTTGGGTGAAATTCACACCGGCTCTTTTCTAAATATGGCAGATTCACGGTCGACGGTTTTGTGGGTTTGAGAGACAGGAAAACAGATGGCAAATGACATGCTGGTCAATGTTTTTGTCATTTTGTTCTCGTAGCATAACAGAACTAGGAAAAATGGGGGTTTGTTCCCCTCAGGAGTGGTCACAACTTGGACTCGGTTGTGATGGACAATGGGTTTTTAGCTCTTTTATTATGTCACTTGGGAGTATGAAGACTCTCCTTCTCTGTCTGAATTTGGGAATGGCTAAGAAGGAAATGTGTATTGAGTCAGATTTTGCAGACTGAATTGACTCCAAGAGTAGGAGGACAATATGCTGTCAGAGCCCCCTTTGGGCATACGTGAGTATTATTCAATCTAGGCAGTGTATCCAGAGGAAGAAAGGAACCATCTAAAGAAGCCAACTGAATCCAAGGTCAGTAAACTTTTGCTTTTTAATATTCCATTATATTCATGTTGTTTATTTGGCTACCAGTGCTAGCTGTCAAGGGGGTAAGCCCTCCCCCATTCCCGCTGTATTCCAGGATCTTCTCTTAAGAGGAACTAGGACTTGTAATCCATAGGTTTGACAAGGGGATAGACATGGTTTCTAAGTGTTTATGTGACAGCATACTTATAGAAGGTCTCAATAACCTTTCATGAGGGAGTGATGATTGTGTTTAACCTGCCGATATCCGTCATCGTCCAAGTTGTCCCGTAAAGCCTTTCCAACCTGTCCTTTCAGTAAAAGTTCTAGGCAAAGGCCTCCCTTTGCCACACACAGTACCAGGTCATGGGCAGAAAAACCAAGAGTTTAGTGCAGGCTCACAGGCAGCTACACAGAACTTTGTATTTGGGGGAAATTGTTTTTCCCTTAAAATTCAAAAAGGAATGAATTGATCTGAAAGTGACCACTTGGGACAAGAGGTATGAGACAGCAGGATCTCCTAGATACACCCCTAACCTTGGAGTCAGGAAGACTTGCCTTCAAATCCTGCCTCAGACATTTCCCAGCCTCTTCATCTCAGGCAAATCTCTTCGTCTTCCTCGGTCTCTGTCAAATGAAGGAGAGGACTAGATGGCCTCCAGGATTTCCTCTGGGCCCAAGTCTGGGACTAGGAGCCCCCTTTAGTCACATCGAAGACCTTCAGGGATGAGGGAAATGAGCAGGAGGTGACTGGAAGGCAACAGGAACAGCTCTGTCAGCACAGAGAGCCTCCGTGGGACAGAGATGGAAAACTCAGGCCATTGGTAAGAACACTGCACTGGAGAGACAGAAGCCACATTCAAATCCATTTGACTCCTTCCTACAATGACCACAGCAGTTGCCTCCCTTTATAAATAAGGTAATATTTGATTAAGTAATACAGTAATTTCTTCCATAAGCCCTGGATACTTAGACAAATAGTCCTTTGCATGCTTGCTTTAATAAATAGTTTTGATTAACAAATCCTCTTTAGGCCCACTTCTGACACGTATTTTCTAAGTTCCTTTCAAAGTGAAGAACTATCATTACAATGATCGGCTGTTTTCCTTGTGTTCATTTCTTCTGAGATTTGCCCTTGCGGTTGGGCCACAGGCCCGTCGAGGACTGAAATCCCCTCGGGGACGTCCCCACTTCTGGGTGATCTAATTCTGGGTACAGTGACTTTCATGGGGTAGAGAATATAACAGGAAATCCGAGCGGGGAGGATTTAACGTGAATTCCCGCTGACGAGGAAAGAATCCATCACTCCCTTTCCCTCCCCCAATTGCCCCTTCCTTTGGGCTCCATTCTGCTCCCTCCACTCTGGCTCAGTGGCTGCTGAGTGGGTCCTCTGAGTGAAAACCCAGAAAATCTGGGATTTAAAATGAGCCAAAGGGCAATACCAGGCTTTGGACACCCGATGGCAGATTGAATGTGTAATATCAGAGTAATTCTCTGACTCTGCTCTCTCTCTCTCTCTCTCTCTCTCTCTCTCTCTCTCTCTCTATCTATCTATCTCTTTCTGTCTGTCTGCCTCTCTCCATTTGTCTCTCTCTTCTCTGCGTCTCTCACTTCCTCTTGTCTTCTTTGTCTTTCTGTCTGTGTGTGTATGTGTGTGTCTCTCTGTCATCTATCTCTCTGTCTCGGTGTCTCTGTGTCTCTATGTCTCTCAATCTCTGCGTCTCTCTCTCTTTATCTTTATCTTAATGTCTCTCTCTCTCTGCATGTGCGTGCGTGTATGTGTGTGTCTGTCTGCAGTTTCTCTGTCTGCCTGTTTCCATCTCTGTCTCTTTCTCTGTCTTGGTCTACATTTCCCATTACTAAAGATCTGCTTAAGAAGAAAATTGCTGCTAAATTCCCTTCAGGACTAAGGCCACTCAATGTGACTCTTGCAACTAAAACCCTAGGAAAAAACAAATTAAAAAACCCCCAATTTAATACCAAACTGGAAATTCTGAAAATAAACAGGGAGATTAATAAAATTGAAAATAAGAAAATTATTGAATTAATAACTAAAACTAAGATTTGGTTTTATGGAACAAACAAGAAAATACAAAAACTTTTAGTTAATTTGATTAGAAAAAGCACAAAGAGCAAATGAAAATGTTAGTCTCAAAAATGAAAAGGAAGAATTTTCCACCGATGAAGAGGAAATTAGAGCAATGATTAGGAGTTATTTTGCCCAACTATACGTCAATACATTTGATAATCTAGGTGAAAGGGAGGAATACTTACCAAAATCTAGGTGCCCAGAGTAACAGAAGAAAAAATAAATTATGTAAATAGTCCCATTTTAGGAAAAAATAGAACAAGCTAGTAATCAACTCCCTGAGAAAAAAATCTCCAGGGTTAGATGGATTTAGATGTGAATTCCACCAAAAACTAAAGAAAAATTAATTCCAAATACAATGCAAACTATATGAAAAAACAGAGAGAGAAGACAAATTCCTTTTATGACACAGATATGGTGCTGAAACTAGGGGTAGATGAAAACAGAGAAAGAAAATTATGGACCAATTTCCCTAAAGAATATTGATGCAAAAATTTTAAATAAAATATTAGCAAAGAGATTACAGAAAGACATCCCCAGGAGAATATACCATGACCAAGAGGATTTATACCAAAATGCAGAGCTGGTTCAATAGGAGGAAAAGTATTAGCAGAATTGACTCTATCGATGACCAAAGTAACAAAAACCATATGATCATCTCAACAGATGCAGAAAAAGCATTTGATAAAATCCAACACCCATTCCTATTAAAACACTAGAGAGTATAGGAATAAATGGACTTTTCCTTAAATAGTCAGTGGCACCTATTAAAGCCATCAGCAAGCATCATATGTAATGGGAACAAACTAAAACCATTCCCAATAAGATCAGGAGTGAAACAAGGTTGCCCACTATCACCATTACTATTCAATATTGCATTAGAAATGATAGCTTTGGCAATAAGAGAAGAAAAAGAGATGAAAGGAATTAGAGTAATAAATGAGGAAACCAAATTATCACTCTTTGCAGATGATACGATGGTATACTTAGAGAATCAACTAAAAAACTATTAGAAACAATTCACAACTTTAGCAAAGTTGCAGGATACAAAATAATCCACATAAATCATCAGCATTTTTTGTATATTACCAGCAGCAAGAGATGCAAAAGGAAATTCCACTCAGAATAACTGCTGATAGTATGGAATTTAGGGGCATCTATCTGTCAAGGGAAAGTCAGGAACTATGTGAACACAACTCCAAAACACTTTCCACACAAATAAAGTCAGATCTAATCAGACGGAAAAATATCGATTGCTCATGGGTAGGCTGAGTGAATATAATAAACAGGACAATACTGCCTAAATTAATTACTTATTAGTGCCATACCAATCAAACTTCCAAGAAATTATTTTGCAGACCTAGAAAAATAATAACAAAGTTCACCTGAAAGAACAAAATGTCAAGAATTTCAAGGGAATTAATGAAAAAAAAATGCCAGTGAAGGTGGCCTAGATGTACCAGATCTAAAACTCTATTACAAAGCAGTGGTCATCAAAATCATTTGGTCCTGGCTCAGAAATAGAGTAGTCCATCAGTGGAATGGGTTAGGATCACAGGACAATATAGTCAATAAACGACAGCAATCTACTATCGCAATCCCAAAACCCAGCTTTTGGGATAAGAACTCACTATATGACAAAAACTACGGGGAAAATTGAAAACAAGTATGGCAGAAACTAGCCAGGGACACACACCTAACGCCACACGCCAAGATAAGGTCAAAATGGGTTCATGATTTAGATATAAAGGCTGATAGTATAAACAAATTAGGAGAACATGGGATAGTTTACCTCTCAGATCTGTGGACAAGAAAGAATGTGTCCCAAGAAGAACTGAAACTCATAATTGGACACCAAAGAGATAATTTTGATGATAGTAAATTAAAATTTTTTGTACAAACAAAACAAATGCAGACAAGATCAGAAAGGAAACAATACACAGGGAAAACATTTTTACAATTCAGGGTTCTGATAAAGGCCCCATTTCTAAAACAGAGAAGTGATTCAAATTTATCAGAATCCAAACCATGCTCCAACTGATAAATGGTCAAAGGATATGACCACACAATTTTCATATGAAGAAATTAAAAACATTTCTAATCATATGAAAAGATGCTCCCAATCACTATCGATCAGAGAAATGCACATTAAGACACCTTTGAGACACCACTACACAACTCTGAGATTGGCCAAGGTGACAGGAAATAGGATAATGATGAATGTTGGAGGGGATGTGGGAAAACTGGGACACTGGTACATCGTTAGTGGAACTGTGAACGGATCCAACCAAAAGAGAGAGCAATTTGGAACTAAGCCCAAAAAGCTTGTCAAACTCTGCCTACCCTTTGACTCGGCAGGGTTTCTACTGGGCTTCTATCCCAAAGACATCATCAAAGTAGACCCACGTGTGTAAAAATGTTTGTGGCAGCCCTTATTGTAAGTCCTTTTGGCAAGGAACTGGAAACTGAGTGCATGCCCATCAGTTGGAGAATTGCTGAATAAGGTAGAATATATGAAGACAATGGAATATGATTGTTCTATAAGAAATGATCAGGAGGATAATTTTATAGAGGCCTGGAGAGACTTACATGAATTGACGAGAAGTGAAATGAGCAGAATCAGGAGATCATTGTACATGGCAACATCAATATAATGCGACGATCAATTCTGGTGAATGTGACCCTTTCCAACAAAGAGATGACTGATGCCAGTTCCAGTGATCATGTGATGAAGAGAACCATCTGTACCCAGAGAGAAAACAGTGGGAACTGAATGTGGATCACAGGATAACATTCTCATTCTTCTTGATGTGGTTCACTTGCATTTTGTTTTCTCATTCGTTTCCTTTCCTTTTGGATCTAATTTTTCTTGTGCAACAAGAGAATTGTATAAATATGTTTACACATATTGGATCAACCTATATTTTAACATGTAAAACCTATATTGGGATTGCTTGTCATCTAGGGGAGGAGGTGGGGGCAGGACAGAAAAATCTGGAACACGAGGCTGTGCAAGGGTCAATGTTGAAAAATTATCCATGCACATGACTTGAAAATAAAAAGTTTTTAAAAATGATCAGTAGCATTTACCTAAAACCATCAACAAGCATCATAGCTAATGGGGACAAACTAGAACCATTTCCCATTGAGATCAGGGGTGAAACAAGATTGCCCATTATTACCTTTCCTACTCAATATTGTATTAGAAATGTTAGCTTTTCTTTCTCTAGCTATTTCACTTAATATATAGTATCATTTTAAAACTGTGGCTAGCTTTCTTCCAGAAATGCCAATTGATTTTTATAGTCAAGCTATGTTTTTCTTTGAAGTATTTCTTCTAGTTAAGGTGTCATTATCTTTTAATTATATCTTTGGCTTCTTCTTATTCTTTTACTATAGTATGAATATTCTATTTTTGTCTGTTCATTCTTCCAGAATTAAATTCTGATTTGAGATTTTAAAGAAAAAAAAAATGTTAGCTTTGACAATTAGAGAAGAAAAAGAGACTAAAGGAATTAGAGTAGGTAATGAGGAAACCAAATTATCATTCTTTGTAAAGGATATGATGGTAACTTAGAGAATACTAAAAAATCAACTCAACAACTACTAAAAATAATTCTTCAAACTTCAGCAAAGTTGCAGGATAATTTTGTGATTTTGCTTCATCCCCGCAAAATTGACAAAGATGGCAATGGATGAGAATAGTTAATGTTATAGGAAGGTGGGGGAAATAGGCATACTGATACAGCATTGGTGGGATTATGAATGTGTCCAACTATTCTGAAAACTGGTTTGGAATTATACAAAGGAGGCAATTCACATTTGTATCTTTTACACAGAAATCCACTACTAGTCATATTCTCCAATGAGCTCAATCCTGGCCCTGAAAAAACACGTTAGACTTAAAAAAACCCAAAAAACAAAAAAAAAATTGAACACTTTATTCCATAAAGTCACAGCAGAAAACTGGCAACTATTGGAAACAGAAAATAAACTAAAAATAAAAAATCTCCATGAAAGACAAACTCTAGATTTAATAAACTCAGAAAAATGATTTTCAAACATTTTACCTGCCAGGTCAAAGGGAAAAAAATACAAGCAACCAAGGAGAGAGAGATCATGTACCAAAGAACCCTAGGCTGAATTACACAAGATTATGCAGAAAACATTTAAAATAGTAGACACTATGTCAACAATAAAAAGGGAAATATTTACAACCAAGAATAAACTTATCTTGTAAAATTGTCTTAATCCTACAGGAAATAAAAATAAACACTTATTACTATGGATGAGTTATCCTTTTGAAAAAAATCATAGCTAGGTGGAACCTTTGAATTTCAAAAATAGATTTAAAAAATCTATAAAGAAATTTGAGCAACGTGAAAAGGGCAAATGATTTAAGGTACACACACACACATACACACACACACACACACACACACTTATATATATATATGCTGAATATATGATATATATATAATAGTATATGTGTATGTATTTGTATATATACATACTGACACTGAAATGAGGGGAAAGGGACTATTGTTCTTTCAGAAACCAACCCACTCTAAGGATCAATCAGGTTTGAGAACAAAGGTCCAGGTCCAGGTCCTGGACATTAAAAAAAAAAAAAACTAAAGAGAAGAAAAGAAAAATTGTGAGAGTTGAATAGAAAAGAGATTATGGGAGAACTAACTAGTTTTAGTATTTGGGACCCCAGAAGAGAAGAAAATAGAAGCTTGGGAGCAAGGATGAAGGACTTGGGAATCTTATGAACGGCTCTATTTGATCTGAAAAAGGGAATGTTGGGAGTGGGATAGAAAAGAGTTTAACATAGAAATAGAATAAAATATATTGGGAACTGAGATCATGTAGGGAAAGGGTAGAGTTAGAAAGAGAATTGCCACAAGGCAAACACCAATTCTAGAAAGGACTGATTACCAAAGGTGCAGAGGGACAAAAGAGAGAGGGAGAGGCATTTCTTTATAAAAAGCATAAAGATTCATCCAATATTAAAATGAGAAGTCAAAATATATTCATCTATGCTTTGGTAGAATAAAAAATTAAATATATAAAAGTAAGAAAGGTGGCAATTATGATTTCATTCAAGGCAACAAGAAAAAGGACATGATTAAGAAATAAGCTAGGCAATTTCATAAGACTTAAAAGCACATAAGTAATGAAGCAGTATAACTATTAAATATATATTCTCTGGATAGCATAACATCCATGGAAAAACTAACCAAACTACAGGAGAAAAGAGAGAAAAAAAACAATAACCATTTTCAGATCTTTATAAATCTAACAGCAAAAAAACAAGAAATAAGCTAATGATCTGAACAAAACATTAGACAAATTAGGTATGATGGGTATTGACAGTTACTGAATGAAAATTATATACATTTTCAGCTTTTCCTGAAATGATTACAAACAGTGAACACCAAAGAGATGATTTTGATTATATTAAATTGAAAATTGTTGTACAAACAAAACAAATGCAGACAAGATTAGAAGGGAAACAATAAACTGGGAAAACATTTTTACAATCAAAGGTTCTGATAAAGGCCTCATTTCCAAAATATATAGAGAATTGACTCTAATCTATAAGAAATCAAACCATTCTCCAATTGATAAATGGTCAAAGGATATGAACAGACAATTCTCAGATGAATAAATTGAAACTATTTATAGACATATGAAAATATGCTCCAAATCATTATTAATCAGAGAAATGCAAATTAAGACAACTCTGAGATACCACTACACACCTGCCAGATTGGCTAGAATGACAGAGAAAGATAATGGGGAATGTTGGAGGGGATGTGGGAAAACAGGGACACTGATACATTGTTGGTGGAATTGTGAACACATCCAGCCATTCTGGAGAGCAATTTGGAACTATGCTCAAAAAGTTATCAAACTGTGCATACCCTTTGATCCAGCAGTGTTTCTACTGGGCTTATACCCCAAAGAGATACTAAAGAAAGGAAAGGGACCTGTATGTGCCAAAATGTTTGTGGCAGCCCTGTTTGTAGTGGCTAAAAGCTGGAAAATGAAAGGATGTCCATCAATTGGAGAATGGTTGAGTAAATTGTGGTATATGAATGTTATGGAATATTATTGTTCTGTAAGGAATGACCAGCAGGATGTTTCCCTCTCAGTTTCTCTCTCTGTGTCTTTTGTCTCTTTGTATGTGTGTCTCTCTCTGTGTTGATATCTCTGTCTCTCATGCTTCTATCTCTGTCTCTCCCCCTCTCCCTCTTTTCCTCTCTCTCTCTATCTCTGTCTCTCAATCTGTCTGTCTGTTTCTCTCTGTCTCTTCTGAATTTCTCTGTCTCTGTCTCATCCTGTCTCCCTCTCTGTCTCTCTATCTGTATCCGTCTTTCTAACAGTCTGTTTTTCTCTGTCTTTCTCTTGTCTCTCTCTCTGTCTCTGACTTTCTGTCTCTTTTTCTCTCTGTCTCTGTCTTTTTCTCTGTTTCTCTATTTCTCTCTCTGTCTCTCTCCTTCTGTTTCTCAGTTGCTGTTTCTTTCTGACTCTCTCTCTCTCTCTCTGCCCTTCTCTATCTCTGTCTCTTTCTGTCTTGGTCTATCTCTGACTATGTCTCTTTCTCTCTGTGTCTCTCTTTTCTGTATGTCTGACTGTCTCCTGTATCTCTGTCTCTGTATCGCTCTGTCTCTTTCTTTGTTTGCCTCTGCTTCTGTCCCTCTGTCTCTATTTCTGTCTCTGACTCTTCTTTGTCTCTATCTCTGTCTCTATATCTGTTTTTGTCTAACTGGCACTGTGTATTTATGTGCATGTCTCTCTGTCTCTGCCTCTTTCTGTCTTTCTTTCTAGCTCTGTCTCTGTCTCTTTCTGTCTCTTTCTCTGTCTCATTATTTCTGTTTCTGTATTTGTCTTTCTGTTTCTCTTTCTGTGGTTCTGTTTCCTGTCTCTCTGTCTCTGTCTCTGTCTTTGTTTCTCTGTGTGTGTGTGTCTTGGTCTCTGTCTTTATCTCTCTGTCTCTATCACTCTATCTCTGTTCTTGTCATTGAGCATGTGTCTTTGTGTGTGTATGTGTGTGTGTCTCTCTGCCTATTTCTGTCTCTGTCTCATTCTCTGTCTCTGTTTCATTCTCTGTCTTGATATTTCTCTGTTTCTGTATCTGTCTTTCTCTGTCTCTCTCTTTGTTTCTGTCTCTCTCTGTCCTTGTTTGACTGTTACTCTGTGTGTGTGTGTGTGTGTGTGTGTGTGTGCGCACGCGTGTATCTATGTATCTCTCTGTCTGCCATTTCTCTGGCTCTGTCTACATTTCCCATTATTAAAGATCTGCTTAAGATGAAAATTGTCGCTAAATTCACTTCAGGGCCCACTCAATGTGACTCTTGCAACTAAAAACCTAAACCCCCCCAAAAAAAATTAAAAATCTCCAATTAAATACCAAATTTGAAATTTTGAAAATAAAAGGTGAGATTAATAAAATTGAAAATAAGAAAACTATTGAATTAATAAATAAAACTAAAAGTTGGTTTTATGAAAAATCCAAGAAAACAGAAAATCTTTTGATTGGAAAAAGGAAAAAAGAGCAAATCAAATCATTAGTCCCAAAAATGAAAAGGGAGAACTTTCCACCAATGAAGAGAAAATTAGAGCAATGATTAGGAGTTATTTTGCCCAACTATATATCAATAGATTTCATAATCTAAGTGAAAGGGAGGAATACAAAAATATACAAAAATATATTACAAAAATATAGGCTGCCCAGATTAATAGAAGAAGAAATAAGTTACTTAAATAGTCTCATTTTGAAAAAAGAAATAGAACAAGCTAGTAATCTATTCCCTGGGGAAAAAATCTCCTGGGCCAGATGGATTTATATGTGAATTCCACTAAACAATTAAAGAATTATTAATTCCAATACTATGCAAACTATGTGAAAAAATAGGGACAGAAGGAGTGCTACCAAATTCCCTTTATGACACAGATATGGTGCTGACACGTAAACTAGGGGTATATGAAAACAGAGAAAGAAAATTATGGACCAATTTCCCTAATGAATATTGATGCAAAATTCCTAAATAAAATATTAGTATAGAGATTACACAAAGTCATCCTCAGGAGAATACACCATGACCAAGTAGAATTTATACCAGGAATTCAGGGCTGATTCAATATGAGGAAAAGTATTAGCAGAATTGACTATATCAATAACCAAAGTAACAAAAACCATATGATCATCTCAATAGATACCAAAAAAGCATTTGATAAAATCCAACAGTCATTCCTACTAAAAACACCAGAGAGTATAGCAATAGATCAGCTTTTCCTGAAAATAGTCAGGAGCACCTATTTAAAGCCATCAGCAAGCATCATATGTAATGGAAATGAACTAAAACCATTCCCAGTAAGATCAGAAGAGAAACAAGGTTGCCAACTACCACCATAGCTATTCAATATTGTAGTAGAAATGCTAGTTTTGGCAATAAGAGAAGAGGAAGAGATTAAAGGAATTAGAATAGGTAATGAGGAAACCAAATGATCACTCTTTGCAGATGATACAACGGTATACTTGGAGAACCCTAGAGAATCAACTAAAAAACTATTAGAAACAATTCACAATATTATTGTTCTTTAAGAAATAACCAGCAGGATGAATACAAAGAGGCTTGGAGAGAATTACATGAACTGATGCTAAGTGAAATGAGCAGAACCAGGAGATCATTATGTACTATAACAACAATACTGTATGAGGATGTATTCTGAAAGAAGTAGATTTCTCTGACAAAGAGAAGATCTAACTCAGTTTCAATTGATCAAGGATGGACAGAAGCAGCTACACCCAAAGAAAGAACACTGGGAAATGAATGTAAACTGTTTGCATTTTTGTTTTTTCCCCAGGTTATTTTTACCTTCTGAACCCAATTCTTATTGTGCAACAAGAGAACTGTCCGGTTTTGCACACATATATTGTATCTAGGATATACTGTGTCATATTTAACATGTATAGGACTGCTTACCATCTGGGGAGGGGGTGGAGGGAAGGAGGGAAAAAGTTGGAACAGAAGTGAGTGCAAGGGATAATGGTGTAAAGAAAATGTTTTCAAAATAAAAAAATATTTAAAAATTAAAAAAAGAAACAATTCACAATTTTAACAAAGTTGCAGGATATAAAATAAATCCACATAAATCAACAGTGTTTTTCTATATCCCATACAAAGTCCAGAAGCAAAAGATACAAAAGCAAATTCCACTCACAATAACTGTTGATTAAAATATTGGGGAATCTATCTGTCAAAGGAAATACAGGAGCCATATGAACACAACTACACAATATTTCCCACACAAATAGTCAGATCTAATCAGTGGGAAACATATCAAGTGCTCACAGGGAGGCCGAGCGAATATAATAAAAATGACAATACTGCCTAAATTAATCTACTTATTTAGTGCCATACAAAGCAAACTCCCAAGAAATTATTTTACAGTCCTAGAAAAATAATAACAAAGTTCACCTGAAAGAACAAAAGGTCAAGAATTTCAAGGGAATTGGTGAAAAAAAAATGCCAAAGAAGGTGGCCTAGATGTACCAAACCTAAAACTATATTACAAAGCAGATCATCAAAACCATTTGGTCCTGGCTCAGAAATCGAGTAGTTGATCAGTGGAATGGGTTGGGATCACAGGACAAAATAGTCAATAACTATAGCAATCTAGTGTTTGACAAACCCAAAGAATCCAGCTTTTGGATAAGAACTCACTATATAACAAAAACTTCTGGGAAAATTGGAAACTAATATGGCAAAAAGTAGCCATGGGCACACACCTAAAATCACATACCAAGATAAGGTAAAAATGGGTTCATGATTTAGGCATAAAGAGTGATAGTATAAGCAAATTAGAAGAACATAGGATAGTGTACCTATCAGATCTGTGGAGAAGGAAGTTATTTCTGTCCCAAGAAGAACTGAAACTCATAAGTGAACACCAAAGAGATAATTTTAAGTATATTAAATTAAATTTTTTTGTACAAATAAAATTAATGCAGACAAGATTAGAAGGGAAACAATACATAAGGAAAACATTTTTACATTTAAGGATTCTGATAAAAGCCTCATTTCTAAAACATAGAGAACTGACGCAAATTTATCAGAACACAACCCATTCTCTAACTGATAAACGGTCATAGGATATGAACACACAATTTTCATATGAAGAAATTAAAAACATTTCTAATCATATGAAAAAATATTCTAAGCCATTATTGATCAGAGAAATACAAATTAAGATACCTCTGAGACACCACTACACCCCTGTGAGATTGGCTGAAAGGAGATATGATAATGACAAATGTTGGAGGCCATGTGGGGAAACTGGGACACTGATACATTGTTGGTGGAATTGTGAAAGACTTCGATCATTCTGGAGAGCAATTTGGAACTATGCTCAAAGGGCTGTCAAACTGTGCACACCCTTTGGCTCAGCAGAGTTTCTACTGGGCTTATATCCCAAAGAGATCTTCAAAGAGGGACCCACATGTGCAAAAATATTTGTGGAAGCTCTTTTTGTAGTGGAAAGGAACTAGAAACTGAGTGCATGCCCATCAGTTGGAGAATGACTGAATAAATTAAGAGTATATGAAGGCAATGGAATATGATTATTCTATAAGAAATGATCAGGAGGATAATTTTATAGAGGCCTGGAAAGAGTTACATGAACTGATGAGAACATAAATATTATGCGACAATCAATTCTGCTGAATGTGATTCTTTCCAACAAAGAAATGACTGATGCCAGTTCCAATGATCTTGGCATGAAGAGAGCCATCTGCACCTAGAGAGAGGACTGTGGGAACTGAGTGTGGATCACAGCATAACATTCTCATTCTTCTTGATGTTGTTCACTTGCATTTTGTTTTCTTACTCATTTCCTTTCATTTTTGATCTAATTTTTCTTGTGCAGAAAGAGAATTGTATAAATATGTTTACACATATTAGATTTAACGTATATTTTAACATGTATAACCTATATCGGATTGCTTGCTATCTAGGGGAGGAGGTGGGGGAAGGAGGGGAAAATCTGAAACACAAGGATGTGCAAGGGTCAATGTTGAAAAATCATCCATGCACATGACTTGAAAATAACAAGTTTTAAAAAAATAATCAATAACATTTATGCAAAACCATCAACAGACATCACAGGTAATAGGGACAAATGATAATGATTCCCACTGAGATTAGGGGTGAAACAAGGTTGCCCACCATCACCATTACTATTCAATATTGTATTAGAAATGTTAGCTTTGACAATAAGAGAAGAAAAAGAGATTAAAGGAATTAGAGGGGCAGCTAGGTGGAGTAGTAGCTAGAGCACCAGCCTGAAGCAGGAGGACCTGAGTTCGAATCTGCTCTCAGAAATATAACATTTCCTAGCTGTGTGATCCTGGGGAAGTCACTTAACCCCAATTGCCTCAGGGAGTAAATAAAGAAATTAGAGTAGGTAATGAGGAAACCAAATTATCATTCTTTGCAGATGATATGATGATAACTTAGAGAATCCTAAAAAATCAACTAGAAACAATTCTTCACAACTTTAGCAAGTTGCAGGATACAAAATGAATCCACATCAATCATCAGCATTTTTATATATTACCAACAAAGTCCAGCAGCAAGAGATACAAAGAGAAATTCCATTTAAAATAACTTTTGATATTATAAAATATTTGGGAGTCTATCTACTAAGGGAAAGTCAGGAACTATATGAGCAAAACTCTAAAACACTTTGCACACAAATAAAGTCCGATCTAATCAGTTGGAAACATACCAAGTGCTCACGGGTAAGTCGAGCGAATATAATAAAAATGACAATACTGCCTAAATTATTCCACTTATTTACTGCCATACCAAGCAAACTCCCAAGCTATTATTTCACAGAACTAAAAAACGATAACAAAATTCATCTGGAAGAACAAAAGGTTAAGAATTTTAAGGGAATTAATGAAACAAAATGGAAATGAAGGTGGCCTTAGTAGGCACTTAATAAACCATTCTGTATTGATTCATTGGATTGTTTTACACACAAAAAGTGAAAGGACACTTTGTAAAATATATATATATGGAGATCCAAGGCTGTTTAATGTGCAAGTCCCACATCAAGGAAAGTTGGGCTTCTGGAGAAAATGTAATGGGGACAGAAAGGAGTACACCTTCTTTTTAGCAGTTCATGGAACTTATACAAAAATTGACCATATATTAGGACATAAAAACCTCAAACTCAAATGCAGTAAGGCAGAAATAGTGAATGCATCCTTTTCAGACCATGATGCATTGAAAATTACATTCAATAAAAAGCCACAGGAAAGTAGACCAAAAAATAATTGGAAACTAAATAATCTCATACTAAAGAATGATTGGGTGAAACAGCAAATTATAGACATAATTAATAACTTCACCCAAGAAAACGATAATAATGAGACATCATACCAAAATGTATGGGATGCAGTCAAAGTGGTAATAAGGGGAAATCTCATATCTCTAGAGGCCTATTTGTATAAAATAGAGAAAAAGAAGGTCAATGAATTAGGCTTGCAACTAAAAATGCTAGAAAAGGAACAAATTAAAAACCCCCAATCAAACACTAAACTTGAAATTCAAAAAATAAAAGGAGAGATCAATAAAATTGAAAGTAAAAAAACTATTGAATTAATTAATAAAACTAAGAGTTGGTTCTATGAAAAAACCAACAAAATAGACAAACCCTTAGTAAATCTGATTAAAAAAAGGAAAGAGGAAAATCAAATTGTTAGTCTTAAAAATGAAAAGGGAGAACTCACCACTAACGAAGAGGAAATTAGAGCAATAATTAGGAGTTACTTTGCCCAACTTTATGCCAATAAATTCGACAACTTAAATGAAATAGAAGAATACCTCCAAAAATATAACTTGCCTAAATTAACAGAGGAAGAAGTAAATATCCTAAACACTCCTATCTCAGAAAAAGAAATAGAACAAACTATCAATCAACTCCCTAAGAAAAAAACCCCAGGACCAGATGGATTTACATCTGAATTCTATCAAACATTTAAAGGAAAGTTGGGCTACTGACATACCCTGGATATATCTATGAATTCTCAAGAACCAGAAAGACTTACCCTCAGAGATATGTGATACCAAGGTTGTTTTTCAATTTAACAGCTTCTTCTCCTCTTCTAGGTGAATTAATTTTGTCTGTCTACAAACTTTTCAATTTCATGTAATCAAAGCCATGCACTGTATCTTTTATAATTCCTTCTCTCCCTTGTTAGGTTCAGAATAAATCTTATCCATAGGTCTGAGAGGTACATGATCTGTTTTTCTTCTAACTTTTTAATAGTATGATCTTAAATATGAAGGTCAGATATCTATTTAGAACATATAAAGCAATGTGGTATAAGATACTGATCTGTATAATTTCTCCCAGAATGCTCCCCACTTTTCTGAGCAGTTTTTATTGAAAACAGTTCTTTCGTGAATTTTTATTTTTTTTTTGTTTACTGAACACTAGCTTATTGAGTACCACGATTTCTGATTCTCCCTTGCCAATCTGTTCCATATATCTACCTACTTCATCTAGTCTGTTCTACCTCTCTATTTAAAAAAAAAAATTAAAGCTTTTTATTTTCAAAATACATATGTGGATAATTTTCGATATTTGCAAGGTTATGGAACCCCGGCAAGAGGGAGTACAGAGGACACCTCTATCTTTGGTGCACACTAAGGTTTCTGCCACATTGCAGAAGTGCCCTTGTGGAACAAGGAGCAGTGATGCATGTCAGGGGAACGGGTTGAGCCTCAGGGGCACAGTGTAGTTGCTCATAAGCAGGGATGCCTTGACAGGGCCTGTCGCCTGTGAGTGAGATGCTAGATGGCTGGATCTGCTATCCTCCCATTGGCAGATACCGTGCATACGCAAAGCCCAGGAGCTGGTCTCCGAATGGTGCTGGGGATTGCCTACTGTTCCCACGCTGATCGGAAAATTTGCAGATTGCAAAAATGTATATCAACAAGGCTGTAGGGCAGGATAAGCTGGAGCTCTGTCCACACTCTGTGAGTGTCCCGCCTCTTTCATCTCACCTCTGAGATCAAAGGGTTCATATACTTTGAGCTCTTAAGACACTCATAATAGTCATTCACCCCTCTTCCCCCCAAACCCCGGGTTCTAATTTTTCCCCTCATCATCATTTTCCTTGATATTTATTAACTTCTGGTTTTTCTAATTAATTTGGTCATTATTTTATCGAGTTTTATAAAGGACTCCTTAGGTAATTTTATTGGTGTAGCATTAAAATTTCAATTAACTGACAGTTCAGTTAGGTCCCCATTAGTGCAAATCACAAATTCCACCCAGTGGTCACATGTATTTGAATTCGTGCTATCCAAGTATATAAATTATATAAAATGTAGTCACTGGCTTCATTCCCATGGAAACATCCAGTGAAAATTCAAATAATATAACCACTTCATGGATTAATTCTTTGCACTAATTGGGATTTATGCCACTTTGTCACTTTTATTATATCGTCATAGCCTAGCCATAAACATTAACCATTCCTACCACTATTTGAACCTATTTTTTATTTATGTAAAGACTATATTATAATTGGACCCCTGCAAAACTCTTGTGTGCTTTGGTAAAGGGGTTCCTAGACACTTGAGTTATTTTGTAGTCATTTGGAATGAGATTTCCCTTTCTGTTACAGTCTCTTGGATTTCATGGTATGTAGCATTCTCTTCTTTTACACAATATGATCGTTCTCTGTGGGAGCAGGTTTCTTGGGGAGGTTTCCTGGAGGCAGCCTTAGTTTCAGCTCAACGTAATAATCACTTCAAACGCAGCCAGGAGTTACAATCCAGTCCTTTATTGTGTCCTTTAAAGTCTTGAGTTTCAGCCACAAGCTCTCTCCAAATGTCTCCAGCCAGTAAAAAGGTGGAATATGGAATGAATTTGTCTCCACGTCTGAGAGTGGGCTTCTGTGTCTGGCCCTGAGAGCTTCTTGCTTATATGCTGTACACTGAGTACACCAATCATTATATCACTGGAAAACCATTATTTGTTGTAGGATTAAATCAATTCTAAACTAGATTTTTCTAAACTAGATTTAAATATTGTCTCCTCAATACCACTAGTACCTTGTTTCAAGTTCTGGACCATAACATCTCCTTGTAGAATCAGATCAATCATACTGAACCATGCTAAATTAGATAGGTATTGTCTCTATCAACTCTAATGAATAAACACTTTGTAAGGATTCCAACTGTTGGAATCTTTACAAACCGCTAACTCATTAGAGTTGATCTAATCTTACAAGAAGATGTTTTGGGCAGAACCTGAAACAAGGTACTAAGTAGAACTAATTAATACAAGTTCAGTAAACTTTTGCTTTTTAATATTCCATTATATTCGTGTTGTTTATTTGGCTACCAGTGCTAGCTGTCAAGGGGAGTAAGCCCTCCCCCATTCCCGCTGTATTCCAGGATCTTCTCTTAAGAGGAACTAGGACTTGGAATCCATAGGTTTGACAAGGGTATAGACACGGTTTCTAAGTGTTTATGTGACAACATACTTACAGAAGGTCTCAATAACCTTTTGTGAGGGATTGATGATTGTGTTTAACCTGCCGATCTCCGTCATCGTCCAAGTTGTCCCGTAAAGCCTTTCCTACCTGTCCTTTCAGTAAAAGTTCCGGGCAAAGGCCTCCCTTTGCCACACACAGTACCAGGTCATGGGCAGAAAAACCAAGAGTTCAGTTCGGGCTCACAGGCATCTACACGGAACTTTGTAACTTGGGGGAAGTTGTTTTTCCCTTAAAATTTCAAAAAGGAATGAATTGATCTGAAAGTGACCACTTGGGACAAGAGGTATGAGACAGCAGGATCTCCTAGATACACCCCTAACCTTGGAGTCAGGAAGACTTGGATTCAAATCCTGCCTCAGACATTTCCCGGCCTCTTCATCTCAGGCAAATCTCTTCATCTTCCTCGGTCTCTGTCAAATGAAGGAGAGGACTAGATGGCCTCCAGGATTTCCTCTGGGCCCAAGTCTGGGACTAGGAGCCCCCCTTAGTCACATCGAAGACCTTCAGGATGAGGGAAATGAGGCAGGAGGTGACTGGAAGGCAACAGGAACAGCTCTGTCAGCACGGAGAGCCTCCGTGGGACAGAGATGGAAAACACAGGCCATTGGTAAGAACACTGCACTGGAGAGACAGAAGCCACATTCAAATCCGTTTGACTCCTTCCTACAATGACCACAGCAGTTGCCTCCCTTTATAAATAAGGTCATATTTGATTAAGTAATACAGCAATGTCTTCCATAAGCCCTGGACACCTAGACAAATAGTCCTTTGCATGCTTGCTTTAATAAATAGTTTTGATTAATAAATCCTCTTTAGGCCCACTTCTGACACATATTTTCTAAGCTCCTTTCAAAGTGAAGAACTATCATTGCAATGATTCGGCTCTTTTCCTTGTGTTCATTTCTTCTGAGATTTGCCCTTGCGGTTGGGCCACGGCCCTTGGGGGACTGAAATCCCCTCGCTGCCGTCCCCACTTCTGGGTGATCTAATTCTGGGTGCGGTGACTTTCATGGGGTAAAGAATAAAACAGGAAATCGGAGCGGGGCGGATTTAACGTGAATTCCCGCTCACGAGGAAAGAATCCAACACTCCCTTTCCCTCCCCAAATTGCCCCTTCCTTTGGACTCCATTCTGCTCCCTCCACGCTGGCTCAGTGGCTGCTGAGTGGGTCGTCTGAGTGAAAATCCAGGATATCTGGGATTTAAAATGAGCCAAAATGCAATAGCAGGCTTTGGACACCAGATGGCAGATTGAATGTGTAATATCAGAGTAATTCTCTGACTCTGCTGGGTCTCTCTCTCTCTCTCTCTCTCTCTCTCTCTCTCTCTTTCTCTCTCTTTCTCTATCTCTTTCTGTCTGCCTCTCTCCATTTTTCTCTCTCTTTCTCTGCGTCTCTCACTTCCTCTTGTCTTCTTTGTCTTTCTGTCTGTGTGTGTATGTGTGTGTCTCTCTGTCATCTATCTCTATGTCTCTGTGTCTCTATGTCTCTCAGTCTCTGCGTCTCTCTCTCTTTATCTTTAGCTTAATGTCTCTCTCTCTGCATGTGCGTGCGTGTATGTGAGTGAGTGTGTGTGTGTGTGTGTGTGTGTGTATGTGTGTGTCTGTCTGCTGTTTCTCTCTCTGCCTGTTTCCGTCTCTGTCTCTTTCTCTGTCTTGGTCTACATTTCCCATTACTAAAGATCTGCTTAAGAAGAAAATTGCTGCTAAATTCCCTTCAGGACTAAGGCCACTCAATGTGACTCTTGCAACTAAAACCCTAGGAAAAAACAAATTAAAAAACCCCCAATTTAATACCAAACTGGAAATTCTGAAAATAAACGGGGAGATTAATAAAATGGAAAATAAGAAAATTATTGAATTAGTAACTAAAACTAAGAGTTGGTTTTATGGAACAAACAAGAAAATACAAAAACTTTTAGTTAATTTGATTAGAAAAAGCACAAAGAGCAAATGAAAATGTTAGTCTCAAAAATGAAAAGGAAGAATTTTCCACCGATGAAGAGAAATTAGAGCAATGATTAGGAGTTATTTTGCCCAACAATATGTCAATAGATTTGATAATCTAGGTGAAAGGGAGGAATACTTACCAAAATCTAGGTCGCCCAGATTAATAGAAGAGGAAATAAATTATGTAAATAGTCCCATTTTAGGAAAAAATAGAACACGCTAGTAATCAACTCCCTGAGAAAAAAATCTCCAGGGTTAGATGGATTTATATGTGAATTCCACCAAAAACTAAAGAAAAATTAATTCCAATACAATGCAAACGATATGACAAAACAGAGAGAGAAGACAAATTCCTTTTATGACACAGATATGGTGCTGAAACTAGGGGTAGATGAAAACAGAGAAAGAAAATTATGGACCAATTTCCCTAAAGAATATTGATGCAAAAATTTTAAATAAAATATTAGCAAAGAGATTACAGAAAGACATCCCCAGGAGAATATACCATGACCAAGAAGGATTTATACCAGGAATGCAGAGCTGGTTCAATAGGAGGAAAAGTATTAGCAGAATTGATTCTATCAATAACCAAAGAAACAAAAACCATATGATCATCTCAACAGATGCAGAAAAAGCATTTGATAAAATCCAACACCCATTCCTATTAAAACACTAGAGAGTATAGGAATAAATGGACTTTTCCTTAAATAGTCAGTGGCACCTATTAAAGCCATCAGCAAGCATCATATGTAATGGGAACAAACTAAAACCATTCCCAATAAGATCAGGAGTGAAACAAGGTTGCCCACTATCACCATCACTATTCAAGATTGCATTAGAAATGTTAGCTTTGGCAATAAGAGAAGAAAAAGAGATGAAAGGAATTAGAGTAATAAATGAGGAAACCAAATTATCACTCTTTGCAGATGATACAATGGTATACTTAGAGAATCAACTAAAAAACTATTAGAAACAATTCACAACTTTAGCAAAGTTGCAGGATACAAAATAAATCCACATAAACCATCAGCATTTTTTGTATATTACCAGCAGCAAAGATACAAAAGGAAATTCCACTCAGAATAACTGTTGATAGTATGAAATTTAGGGGCATCTATCTGTCAAGGGAAAGTCAGGAACAATGTGAACACAACTTCAAAACACTTTCCACACAAATAAAGTCAGCTCTAATCAGGCGGAAAAATATCGATTGCTCATGGGTAGGCTGAGTGAATATAATAAACAGGACAATACTGCCTAAATTAATTACTTATTTAGTGCCATACCAATCAAACTCCCAGAAATTATTTTGCAGACCTAGAAAAATAATAACAAAGTTCACCTGAAAGAACAAAAGGTCAAGAATTTCAAGGGAATTAATGAAAAAAATGCCAGTGAAGGTGGCCTAGGTGTACCAGATCTAAAACTCTATTACAAAGCAGTGGTCATCAAAACCATTTGGTCCTGGCTCAGAAACAGAGTAGTTGATCAGTGGAATGGGTTAGGATCACAGGACAAAATAGTCAGTAAATGACAGCAATCTAGTATCGCAATCCCAAAACCCAGCTTTTGGGATAAGAACTCACTATATGACAAAAACTCCTGGGAAAATTGAAAACAAGTATGGCAGAAACTAGCCAGGGACACACACCTAACGCCACACGCCAAGATAAGGTCAAAATGGGTTCATGATTTAGATATAAAGGCTGAGAATATAAGCAAATTAGGAGAACATGGGATAGTTTACCTCTCAGATCTGTGGAGAAGGAAGGAATGTGTCCCAAGAAGAACTCAAACTCATAATTGAACACCAAAGAGATAATTTTTGATGATAGTCAATTAAAATTTTTTGTGAAAACAAAACAAATGCAGACAAGATCAGAAGGGAAACAATACACGAGGAAAACATTTTTACATTTAAGGGTTCTGATAAAGGCCCCATTTCTAAAACAGAGAACTGGTTCAAATTTATCAGAATCCAAACCATGCTCCAACTGATAAACGATCAAAGGATATGACCACACACTTTTCATATGAAGAAATTAAAAACATTTCTAATCATATGAAAAGATGCTCCCAATCACTATCGATCAGAGAAATGCACATTAAAACACCTCTGAGACACCACTACACAACTCTGAGATTGGCCAAGATGACAGGAAATAGGATAATGATGAATGTTGGAGGGGATGTGGGAAAACTGGGAGAACTGGGGGAGTTCGGTCTTACTCCTACAGGTGTTGGTGATCGGCCCAGGCTTAGGGACTGTGGAAAGAAAAAATAACATCAAAAAGCCCCAGAGTGTGGGATTAGAACTCTCTGAAGGGGATTCAGGACTCTATTGCCTATAGTAAGAAGACAGAAGCAAGCTTGGGAAATTTAGAGATGTCTAAGGCCAAAGGGACAAGGACCTTTTTTTTGGCCTATAACATGGTAAAAGGATGGGAAATTCCCAGAAATCAGGGCATCTGAACTAGAAACCTGGTGGAAGATAAAGGGCTTCCTATAGAGATTCAAATAAAAAGGTACAAAAGCATGGGGAGCTTTGGCAATACTCTGCCAACTTCTAGCTCAATACAGATGAGATGGGGAACAGGGAACAGAAGGACACGTTTTTATTTTCTAAAGGAATTAGAAATAATAATATAAATTTCTGACTTTGGACACCAGATGTCAGCAAGAGACCGTGTTTTATGTTTTAATGGCCATTAATTCATGAAAAAGCATTAATTTGGCCCCTATGATTTGCAGACTCTTCCCTGAGTGCTGGGAACACAAAGACAAAAATGGACCCTTCCATGTTTGCACGGATTTGATATAAAAATGCATATTGTCTCTAGTTATCTGTGTGTCAGTGTCTCTCCGGTTTCTCTCTCTGTCTCTATCAATGTGTCTCTCTCTGTCTCTCCCTGTTTTCTGTCTTTTTCTGTCTCTGTCTCTCTCTTTTTGTCTGTCTCTTTGGCTCTGTTTGTCTGTCTTTCTGTCTGTCTCTTTGTGTGTTTATGTGTGTGTCTCTCTGTCATCTATCTCTGTCTTCTGTCTCCTCTCTAGCTATCCTTGTCTCTCTGGCTCTGTCACTCTCTGTGTGTCTCTGAATGCCTCTGTCTCTGTCTTTTTTTTTTAATTTAAATTTTATTTTATTTAATAATAACTTTGTATTGATAGAATCCATGCCAAGGTAATTTTTTTCAACATTATCCCTTGCACTCGCTTATGTTTCATTTTTTTCCCCTCCCTCCCTCCACTACCCTCCCCCAAGATGGCAAGCAGTCCTATATATGTTAAATATGTTGCAGTATATCCTAGATACAATACATATTTGCAGAACCGAACAGTTCTCCTGTTGCACAGGGAGAATTGGATTCAGAAGGTAAAAATAACTCGGGAAGAAAATCAAAAATGCAAATAGTTCACATTTATTTCCCAGTGTTCCTTCTTTGGGTGTAGCTGTTTCTGTCCATCATTTATCCATTGAAACTCAGTTAGGTCTCTTTGTCATAGAAATCCACTTCCATCAGAATACATCCTCATACCATATCGTTGTCGAAGTGTATAATGATCTCCCGGTTCTGCTCATCTCACTTAGCATCAGTCCATGTAGGTCTCTCCAAGCCTCTCTGTATTCATCCTGCTGATCATTCCTTACAGAGCAATAATATTCCATAACATTCATATACCACAATTTACCCAGCCATTCTCCAATTGATGGGCATCCATTCATTTTCCAGTTTCTAGCCACTACAAACAGGGCTGCTACAAACATTTTGGCACATACAGGTCCCTTTCCCTTTTTTAGTATCTCTTTGGGGTATAAGCCCAATAGAAACACTGCTGGATCAAAGGGTATGCACATTTTGAAAACTTTTTGGGCATAATTCCAGATTGCTCTCCAGAATGGTTGGATTCGTTCACAACTCCACCAACAATGCTTGTGTCCCAGTTTTCCCGCATCCCATCCAACATTCATCATTATTTTTTCCTGTCATCTTAGCCAATCTGACAGGTGTGTAGTGGTATCTCAGAGTTGTCTTAATTTGCATTTCTCTGATCAATAATGATTTGGAACACTCTTTCATATGAGTGGTAATAGTTTCAATTTCATCCTCTGAAAATTGTCTGTTCATATCCTTTGACCATTTATCAATTGGAGAATGGCTTGATTTCTTATAAATTTGAGTCAGTTCTCTATATATTTTGGAAATGAGGCCTTTATCAGAACCTTTAACTGTGAAGATGTTTTCCCAGTTTGTTGCTTCCCTTCTAATCTTGTTTGCATTAGTTTTGTTTGTACAAAGGCTTTTTAATTTGATGTAATCAAAATTTTCTATTTTGTGATCAGTAATGGTCTCTAGTTCATCTTTGGTCACAAATTTCTTTCTCCTCCACAAGTCTGAGAGATAAACTATTCTATGTTCCTCTAATTTATTTATAATCTCGTTCTTTATGCCTAGGTCATGGACCCATTTTGATCTTATCTTGGTATATGGTGTTAAGTGTGGGTCCATGCCTAATTTCTGCCATACTAATTTCCAATTATCCCAGCAGTTTTTAACAAATAATGAATTCCTTTCCCAGAAATTAGGGGCTTTGGGTTTGTCAAACACTAGATTGCTATAGTTGACTATTCTGTCTTGTGAACCTAACCTTTTCCACTGATCCACTAATCTATTTCTTAGCCAATACCAAATGGTTTTGATGACTGCTGCTTTATAATATAATTTTAAATCAGGTACAGCTAGGCCACCTTCATTTGATTTTTTTTTTCATTAATTCCCTTGAGATTCTCGACTTTTTATTGTTCCATATGAATTTTGTTGTTATTTTTTCTAGATCATTAAAATATTTTCTTGGAAGTCTGATTGGTATAGCACTAAATAAATAGATTAGTTTAGGGAGTATTGTCATCTTTATTATGTTCGCTCGCCGGTCCAAGAGCACTTAATATTTTTCCAATTATTTAAGTCTGACTTTATTTGTGTGGAGACTTTTTTATAATTTTGCTCATATAATTCCTGACTTTCCTTTGGTAGATAGATTCCCAAATATTTTATGGTATCAACAGTTATTCTGAATGGAATTTCTCTTTGTATCTCTTGCTGTTGGGTTTTGTTGGTGATGTATAAAAATGCTGCGGATTTATGGGGATTTATTTTGTAGCCAGCTACTTTGCTAAAATTATGAATTATTTCTAATAGCTTTTTAGTAGAATCTCTGGGGTTCTCTAGGTATACCATCATATCATCTGTAAAGAGTGATAGTTTGGTTTCCTCATTGCCTACTCTAATTCCTTTAATATCTTTCTCGACTCTTATTGCCGAGGCTAGTGTTTCTAATACGATATTAAATAATAATGGTGATAGTGGGCAACCTTGCTTCACTCCAGATCTTACTGAGAAAGCTTCCAGTTTTTCCCCATTGCATATGATGCTTACTGATGGTTTTAAATATATGCTCCTGACTATTTTAAGGAAAAGTCCATTTATTCCTATCCTCTCAAGTGTTTTTATTAGGAATGGCTGTTGGATTTTATCAAATGCTTTTTCTGCATCTATTGAGATGATCATATGGTTTTTGTTTGTTTGGTTATTGATATAGTCAATTATGCTAATAGTTTTCCTAATATTGAACCAGCCCTGCATTCCTGGTATAAATCCTACTTGGTCATAGTGTATTATTCTGGTGACGATTTTCCGTAATCTTTTTGCTAATATTTTATTTAAGATTTTTGCATCAATATTCATTAGGGAGATTGATCTATAATTTTCTTTCTCTGTTTTCAGCCTACCTGGTTTAGGTATCAGTACCATGTCTGTGTCATAAAAGGAGTTTGGTAGGACTCCTTCAATCCCTATTTTTTCAAATAGTTTATTTAGCATTGGAGTTAATTGTTCTTTAAATGTTTGGTAAAATTCACATGTAAATCCATCTGGTCCTGGGGATTTTCTCTTAGAGAGTTGATTGATAGTTTGTTCTATTTCTTTTTCTGAGATGGGACTGTTTAGGATATTTAATTCTTCCTCTGTTAGTTTGGGCAAGCTATATTTTTGGAGGTATTTTTCTATTTCATTTAAGTTGTCGACTTTATTGGCATAAAGTTGGGCAAAGTAACTCCTAATTATTGCTCTAATTTCCTCTTCGTTAGTGGCGAGTTCTCCCTTTTCATTTTTAAGACTAACAATTTGATTTTCCTCTTTCCTTTTTTTAATCAGATTTACTAAGGGTTTGTCTTTTTTGTTGGTTTTTTCATAGAACCAATGCTTAGTTTTATTAATTAATTCAATAGATTTTTTTACTTTCAATTTTATTGATCTCTCCTTTTATTTTTAGAATTTCAAGTTTAGTGTTTGACTGGGGGTTTTTAATTTGTTCCTTTTCTAGCATTTTTAGTTGCAAGCCCAATTCATTGACCTTCTCTTTCTCTATTTTATACAAATAGGCCTCTAGAGATATGAGAGTTCCCCTTATTACCGCTTTGGCTGCATCCCATACATTTTGGTATGATGTCTCATTATTATCGTTTACTTGGGTGAAGTTATTAATTATGTCTATAATTTGCTGTTTCACCCAATCATTCTTTAGTATGAGATTATTTAGTTTCCAATTATTTTTTGGTCTACTTCCCCCTGCTTTTTTGTTGAATGTAATTTTCATTGCATCGTGGTCTGAAAAGGATGCATTCACTATTTCTGCCTTACTGCATTTGAGTTTGAGGTTTTTATGTCCTAATATATGGTCAATTTTTGTATAGGTTCCATGAACTGCTGAAAAGAAAGTGTATTCCTTTCTGTCTCCATTACATTTTCTCCAGAGATCTAGCATATCTAACTTTTCTAGTATTCTATTTACCTCTTTGACTTCTTTCTTATTTATTTTGTGGTTTGATTTATCTAATTCTGAGAGTGCAAGGTTAAGATCTCCCACTGTTATAGTTTTACTGTCTATTTCTTCTTGCAGTTCTCTTAATTTCTCTTTTAAGAATTTAGATGCTACACCACTTGGTGCATATATGTTTAATATAGATAGTGCTTCATTATCCATGCTACCCTTTAGCAAGATATAGTGCCCTTCCTTATCTCTTTTAATTAGATCAATTTTTTCTTTAGCTTGATCTGAGATCAGGATGGCTACCCCTGCTTTTTTGACTTCACCTGAAGCATAGTAGATTTTGCTCCAACCTTTTACCTTTAACCTGCATGTATCTCCCCGCTTCAGGTGTGTTTCTTGTAAACAACATCCAAAACAGTTTCCACGCAAATAAAATCAGATCTAATCAGTTGGAAAAATATCGAGTGTTCATGATTAGGCAGAGCAAATATAATAAAAATGACAATACTGGCTAAATTAAGCCACTTATTTAGTGCCATACCACAAACAAACTACTAAGACATTACCTCACAGAGCTAAAAAACAATAATAACAAAATTCATATAGAAGAATAAAAGGTCAAGAATTTCAAGGGAATTAATGAAACAAAATGCAAATGAAGTGCCTCAGTTAACAATAAACCATACTGTATTGATTTATTGGATTATTTTACATGCAAAAAGTAAAAGGGCCCTTTGTGCTCAAAGAGATTTTGTAAAATAATAATAATAATTCTCTCCAGGGGTAGAAAGTACAAGCCTGCTTCCACAGGTGGTAAAGAGCCCCAGGGAGACAGGAGCAGAGAAAAGGCTGTTTGCATGTGGTAGTCCCATATGAGGGAAAGTTGGGCTACTGGCACACCCTGGGTATATCTGTGAATTCTGAAGAACCAGAAAGACTTACCCTCAGAGACATGTGATACAAAGGTTGTTTTTCAATTTGACACCTTCCTCTCCTCTCCTAGGTGAATCAATTTTGTCTATCTAGAAACTTTTCAATTTCATATAATCAAAGCTATGCATTTTATGTTTTATAATTCCTTCTCTCCCTTGTTAGGTTCAGAATAAATCTTATCCATAGGTCTGAGAGGTACATGATCTGTTTTCCTTCTAACTTTTTAATAGTATGATCTTAAATATGAAGGTCAGATATCTATTTAGAATATATAAAGCAATGTGGTATAAGATATTGATCTAATTTCTCCCAGAATGCTCCCCACTTTTCTGAGCAGTTTTTATTGAAAACAGAGTTCTTTCGTGAATTTTTATTTTTCTTGTTTACTAAACACTAGCTTATTGAGTACCACGGTTTCTGATTCTCCCTTGCCAATCTGTTCCATATATCTACCTCCTTCATCTAGTCTGTTCTACCTCTCTACTTAAAAAAAAATCTAAAGCTTTTTCTTTTCTTTTTTTTTTTATTTTAATTTTCTTTTATTTAATAATAACTTTGTATTGACAGAATCCATGCCAGGGTAATTTTTTACAACATTATCCCTTGCACTCGCCTAGGTTTCGTTTTTTCCCCTCCCAACCTCCACCCCCCCCAAGATGGCAAACAGTCCTATATATGTTAAATATGTTGCAGTATATCCTAGACACAATACATATTTGCAGAACCGAACAGTTCTCCTGTTGCACAGGGAGAATTGGATTCAGAAGGTAAAAACTAAAGCTTTTTATTTTCAAAATACATATGTGGATAATTTTCGATATTTGCAAGGTTATGGAACCCCGGCAAGAGGGAGTACAGAGGACACCTCTATCTTTGGTGCACACTAAGGTTTCTGCCACATTGCAGAAGTGCCCTTGTGGAACAAGGAGCAGTGATGCATGTCAGGGGAACGGGTTGAGCCTCAGGGACACAGTGTAGTTGCTCATAAGCAAGGATGCCTTGACAGGGCCTGTCGCCTGTGAATGAGATGCTAGATGACTGGATCTGCTATCCTCCCAATGGCAGATACCATGCATATGCAAAGCCCAGGAGCTGGTCTCCGAATAGTGCTGGGGATTGTCTACTGTTCCCACGCTGATTGGAAAATTTGCCGTGTATCAACAAGGCTGTAGGGCAGGATAAGCTGGAGCTCTGTCCACACTCTGTGAGTGTCCCGCCTCTTTCCTCTCACCTCTGAGATCAAAGGGCTCATATACTTTGAGCTCTTAAGACACTAACAACAGGTATTCACCCCTCCTCCCCCCAAACCCCGGGTTCTAATTTTTCTCCTCCTCATCATTTTCCTTGATATTTATTAACTTCTGGTTTTCCACATTAATTTGGCCTTTATTTTCTTGAGTTTTATAAAGGACTCCTTAGATAATTTTATTGGTGTAGTATTAAAATTTCAATTAACTTTGACAGTTCAGCTAGGTCCCCATTAGTGCAAATGACAAATCTCACCTAGTAGTCACATGTATTTGAATTCGGGCTATCCAAGTATATAAATTATATAAAATGTAGTCACTGGTTTTATTCCCATGGAAACATGCAGTGCAAATTCAAATAATGTGACGACTTCATGGACTAATTCATTGCAGTAATTGGGATTGATTCTACTTGTCACTTTTGTGATATTGTCATGGCCTAGCCATAAACATTAACCATTCTTCCCATTATTTAAACTTATTTTTATTTATGTAAAGAATATCTTGTAATTGTACTCATGCAAAACTCTTGTGTGCTTTGGTAAAGGGGTTGCCAGACACCTGAGGTATTTTGGAGTCATTTGGAATGAGATTTCCCTTTCTGTTACAGTCTCTTGGATTTCACAGTAATTATATAGAAATGTAGTAGATGAATGTTTATTCTGTTGCCTGCAACTTTGTGGAAACCGTTGTCTTGTTGAGTGTCTTGGCTAGGATTTTCCAAATTATCATGTCATTAACAAATAGGAATAATTTCCTTTCTTCTTCACCTATCTTTTCAGCCTTTGATTTCTTGCTTTTATATTACTGGCATTATTAGCTCATCCAGAACCATATCAAACCGTTCTGGGGAACATGGGAATCAGTGTTTCATCCCGCGAAGAGCCTGATATCTGGGCAGTGATGCCATGACACACAGGTGAATTTATGGGGAGAGATACAAATACAAATACAAATACAAATACAAAGTACATGGCCATTGGCCATGGACAGATGAGTTTTATGCAATCCAAAGCGACCCTCTGTGCCCACACTTTATGTGACTTTGAACAGAAATGAGTGTTCTGTTTGGAGTTTTTTCAGCTTTAAAACATATTTCACACTGATAGTCAAAACTGTGAAAGAGATGTATGTCTTCTCATCTGCAGCCAAACATTTCCACAGAACGTGAGCCTTCTTACCTTCATAAAATAGTAACATCTTGTGGATTTTCCTATCAGCTGAAAGAGTTTATGTTCTTCAAAATGAAAGGGATTCAGTAAATGAGTGCTCCAACTTTTAAAGCCCAGACCTTCCACTCATGGTTTCGTCATGAAGGTTCCATACGGTACAGTGCTAAATTGCGTCCATTACGTGTCAATGAGCATCTTTTCATAAAGATGCACCGAGAACGTATCACTACAGCAGAACAATTAGGAGCGATTCTGAAACCCCCAACGCACTTTTCCGCTGTCTTCAAAGTCTTCTAATAACAAAGTGCTTACTTAGAGGGCCCTCCCCAGTTACACAACCCTGTGCCTCAGCAAGGTTCTGCAGTCCTGAGTTCAAGAATTACTAGGAGAATTGAAAGGTTCATAGAAGCAGTGTATAACACAGGAGGAACTTGTCTCTAGGCTTCCCAGCTTCAGGGACAGCTCTTCATCTAGGACACCTTGATTTGCTGCTGCCCAATATGTGGTCACGTCACCATAGTCAGTCAGAAGCCAAATATTGGTACTTGGGTCACTTTCCCACCTCTACTGTCATTGCCATACTCTCACCATCATCAGCACTGTGACATATCTACCCCAACTGATACTGATATTGAAACAGTCAGCCCTGGAACAAGAGGCCCGCCATCATCACTCTCTCACCCCCAGGAATACCGTATTCTTATCCCAACAGGTCGCTTCCCAGTCAGACTTTTCCATCTCTGCTCTCACTGTGAATCCCCCGGCCCTGCACAGGCCCATCATCGCCATCGCATTCCCAGAATCCCTGCCTCGCTCGAAGCCGGGTCACTACCACCATGACTGTTCCAGGATGCCGGTAATCTTCACGTCCATTACTTTTACATCTTCACCATCGGGCTTCCCCTCAGCATTTTCCCAGCCCCACCCTCTTAACTTCAAAATCCTCCACTTTTCTTTCTCACTCTTTGCACAAATCCAACCAGTTGCCCCATCTTGTTACTTCTCTCCCCCAAAACCTCCCCGGTTCAGACCCTCATCACCTCTTTCTTGGACTGTTGTGAGGCTTTCTCGTTGCCCATCCTGTCTAAAATCTCTCCCTACACCCAATCCAGGAGAGGCTCAGCAGGCAAATGGTCTTCCTAAAGGGAAGCTCTGATGATATCAGATGAACTGCCGGGGCTCCCCATTACTTCCAAGATGAAATATAAAATTCACTTGGTGGTATTTCACGTCATTTAAAACCTGGCCCATTCAAAGCTTTACAATTTTCTGGTTCTTGACACCTCTCTGTAAATCCTACCCAACGACAATATTTGCTGTTTCTTACCCATGGTTCTCCTGCACACCGAGAAAGAGAAAGAGAGAGAGAGACATAGAAAGAAAAAGAGAAAGTCAGAGAGACAGATGTAGAGAAAGAGAGACAGAGAGAGAGCTAGAGACAGAGAGAGAGACAGAGAGACACCAAGGCAGAGAGAGAGACAATACAAAAAGAGAGATAGACACACAGAGAGAGACAGATCAAGGCAGAGAGAGACAGAGATAAAGAGAGAGAGAGAGGTGACAGACAGACACACACACACACACAGAGAAAGAGAAAGAGAGAGAGAGAGAGAGAGAGAGAGAGAGAGAGAGAGAGAGAGAGAGAGTCAGAGACAAAGAAAAAGAGACAGACGGGAGAAAGTCAGGTGTAAAGAGACAGAGACAGAGACTGAGAGTTACATGGACAGAGAACCAAAGAAAAGAGAGAAAGACAGAGGGACAAGGACAGAGAGACAGGGGACAGAGATACACACACACAGAGACAGAGATGGAGAGACTCAGCCATAGAGAGATACAGAGACAGAGAGACATACACAAACACAGAGAAAGAGAAAAACAGAGACAGATGAGAGAGAGAGAGAGAAGAGACAGAAAAAGAGACAAATAGACAAAGAGAGAGAGAGAAACAGAGAAATAAAGACCCAGATACAAAAATAGAAGAAAGACAGAGACAGAAAGACACAGAGATAGCTAGAGATAATATGCATTTACATATGAAATCCTGGAAAACGGGGACTGTTTCCTTTTTGTCTTTGCGTTCCCAGCACTCAGTGAAGAGCCTGGCAAAGAACAGGCGCCAAATTAATGCTTTTTCGTGGATTAATTGCTCTTTTAAAAAAATAACACGGTCTCTTGCTGACATCTGCTGTCCAAAGTCGGAACAACAGGGAAACTTGAGAATAGGAGCGCCGTCTCGTGGCCGGCTCCGATATTACACATTCAGTCTGCCATCCGGTGTCCAAAGCCTGGTATTGCACTTTGGCTCATTTTAAATCCCAGATTTTCTGGGTTTTCACTCAGAGGAGCCACTCAGCAGCCACTGAGCCAGTGTGGAGGGAGCAGAATGGAGTCCAAAGGAAAGGGCAATTGGGGGAGGGAAGGGCAGTGACGGATTCTTTCCTCGTCAGCGGGAATTCAGGTTAAATCCGCCCCGCTCCGATTTCCTGTTATATTCTTTACCCCATGAAAGTCACCGCACCCAGAATTAGATCACCCAGAAGTGGAGATGGCACCGAGGGGATTTCAGGCCTCGATGGGCCCGTGGCCCAACGGCAAGGGCAAATCTCAGAAGAAATGAACACAAGGAAAACAGCCGAATCATTGTAACGATAGTTCTTCACTTTGAAAGGAACTTAGAAAATACGTGTCAGAAGTGGGCCTGAAGAGTATTTGTTAATCAGAAATATTTATTAAACCAAGCATGCAAAGGACTATTTGTCTAGGTGTCCAGGGCTTATGGAAGACATTGCTGTATTACTTAATCAAATATTACCTAATTTATAAAGGGAGGCAACTGCTGGGGTCATTGTAGTAAGACGTCAAACTGGGATTGGAATCTGGCTCCTTTCCCTCCAATGTAGTCTTCTTACCAATGGCCTGTGTTCTCCATCTCTGTCCCACTGTGGCTTTCCATGATGAAAAGAGCTGTTCCTGTTGCCTTTCAGTGACCTCTTGCCTTATTTCCCTCATCTCTGAACTCACAGAGTTGGGCCCAGAGGAAATCCTGGAGGCCATCTAGTCCTCTCCTTCATTTGACAGAGACCGAGGAAGATGAAGAGATTTGCCTGAGATGAAGAAGCTGGGAAATGCCCGAGGAAGGATTTGAACCCAAGTCTTCCTCACTCCAAGGTTAGGGGTGTATCTAGGAGATCCTGCTGTCTCATACCTCTCGTCCCAAGTGGTCACTTTCAGATCAATTCATTCCTTTTTGGAATTTTAAGGGAAAAACAATTTCCCCCAAATACAAAGTTCCGTGTAGCTGCCTGTGAGCCTGCACTAAACTCTTCGGTTTTCTGCCCATGACCTGGTACTGTGTGTGGCAAAGGGAGGCCTTTGCCCGGAACTTTTACTGAAAGGACAGGTTGGAAAGGCTTTACGGGACAACTTGGACGATGATGGAGATCGGCAGGTTAAACACAATCATCACTCCCTCACGAAAGGTTATTGAGACCTTCTGTAAGTATGCTGTCACATAAACACTTAGAAACCGTGTCTATACCCTTGTCCAACCTATGGATTACAAGTCCTAGTTCCTCTTAAGAGAAGATCCTGGAATACAGTGGGAATGGGGGAGGGCTTACTCCCCTTGACAGCTAGCACAGGTAACCAAATAAACATGAATATAATGGAATATTAAAAAGCAAACTTTTACTGACCTTGGATTCAGTTGGCTTGTTACAGATGGTTCCTTTCTTTCTCTGGATACACTGCCTAGATTGAATAATACTCACGTATGCCCAAAGGGGCTCAGGTAACCTGGCACCATATTGTTCTCCTACTCTTAGAATAAATTCAGTCTGCAAAATCTGACTCAATACATTATTTCTTTCTTAGCCACTCCCAAATTCAGAGAGAAAGAGTCGTCATGATCCCAAGTGACATGATAAAGGACCAAAAAACCAATTGTCCATTACAAGTGAGTCCAAGTTGTGACACTGCTTAGGGGAACAAATTCCCATTTTTCATAGTTCTGCTATACTATGAGAAGAAAATGACAAAAAGCATTGATTAGGATGCCATTTGCCACCTGTTTTCCAGTCTCTAAATCCCACAAAACCATTGATAGTGAATGTGGATATTTAGAAAAGAGCTGCTGTGAACTTCACCAAAAGTGTCATGTTGTGGTGTTAATTTTGCATCTAAAGATTTCTTGATGAAGGGACATTGTACAAAAAAAAGAAAAAGAAAAAGAAAAAGCCTTCACCCTAGATTCAGGGACTAAAGGCCCGAAGATTGTCTGGTATTTCAGAATCAACTAAGAACACAAATGATAAAGATGTTGTCTGTGTGGAAGAGCCAAGCCAACAGGAAAATATGTTCTTAGGCACAAAAAAGGTAAGGAAATGCTGAATAGCTGAAGAACCAACTCTGAGTTTGATGTTTTATATCTCTTGTTTTGAACTGATTCATTTCAGGGGGAAACATCATTTGTTGGGTGCCTGTGTACTGCCTGTTCTGCCCAGGGCTAGGCTAGGTTGTCCCTTAGTAAAATAACTGTTAATGTTATTAGATAACCAGCCCATCCAAGAGCCCTCTGTTGGGGAGGAGGAGAAGAGGTGGACACTGGACAGCAGGACTGGCCGGCCTCCCCAGGTGCTGATCCGACTCAGCTCCCAGAGCCAAGGGGCTCGCTCCATCCTTCTCCTCCCCTTACGCCTTGCCTTTGTATCAGCGTGGACCAGATCACCAAATGAGAAAATGCTTCTTAAAACCATATTCAGTACAAGGACAGACTGGCAGGGCTCAGGAAAGGCAAGTGGTAGTGGGTGGGTACTTTGGAACGGACACTGGATTGAGAGTTAGAGGTCAAGGGTTTCACATGTAGCCCCTGTCACCATCTGTGTCACTGCCAGTAAGTCAGTGACCTTCATGGACATCAGTTTGCTCCTCTCAAATGAGGTAGTTAGACTCCTCAGCCCTGATCGGAGCTCTAGAGCCACACTCACGGGTCTATACCTGCCCAAGTCATTTTCTGTCCCTGGGTTCCACATCCTTCCTCTGTGAAATGCCTTCCTCCACAAGAATGGAGCTTGGGCAGAGGAGGCCGGATCTCCCGGAGATAACAGATCTGTCGGGAATTTCCAGCAAAGGACTCCAAAATGCTCTGGAAACATCAGCTGATCTCACTGGAGAACCAGGCTGAGACAGGAAGGTTACATGACTTGTTCAGGATCACACAGCCAGTAAGAGTCAAGTATCTGAGGTCAGGTTAGAACTCAGACCCTCCTGACTTCAGGACCAGGGCTGTACATGGTGCCATTCAGCTGCCCCCGTTTTAAATTTTATTGTCTTCAAACTTCCCCAAGACTTTTGGAAAACCCTTTATAGTTTCCTAAAGCATTGAAAGGTTGAGCTGTTTGTCCAGGGCTACAAAGAGAGTACAAGTCAGAGACGGGAGTCGGAGACAGGACTTGAACCCAGTCCCTCTGAGTCTAAGGCCAGCCCTCTATACTATTCTCCTTTTCTTTCTTGACACACAGTAGGCCCTTAATAAACCATTCTATACTGATTTGATTGTTTCACCTGTAAAAAGTGAAAGGGCCTTTTGTACAGAGAGAGATTTTGTAAAAAAAAAAAATAATAATAATTATCTTTCTCCAGGGGTAGGAGGCACAAGCTTTCTTTCCTCAGGTGCTAAAGAGGCCAAGGGAGACGGGAGGAGAGCAAAGACTGTTTTCATGTGGAAGTCCCACATGAGGGAAAGTTGGGCTACTGACACATTCTGGGTATATCTGTGGATTCTCAAGAACCAGAAAGACTTAACCTCAGAGACACATGATACAAAGGGTTTTTTTTTTTCATTTTAACAGCTTCCTTTTTTATCCTAGGTAAATTAATTTTTGTCTAACTTTTCACTTTCATGTAATCATAGTTTATGCGTTTTATTTTTTATGATTCCTTCTCTACCTTGTTAAGGTTAAGGGTCAGTCTTATCCATACCTGTGAGAGGTACATGATTTGTTTCTCTTCTAACTTTTTAATGATATGATCTTAAATATCAAGGTGAAATATCTAGTTAAAATATAGTATAAAGTATTGGTCTAAGTCTAATTTCTCCCAGGATGCTTTCCAGTTTTCTGAGGTTTATTGAAAAAAAGCATTCTTAAATAAATTTATTTTTTTCTACTTTATGATACATTAGTTCTTTGTGCAACAGTATTTCTTATTCTCCCTTGCAAAACTGTTCCATTTATCTACCTCCCTTGTCTAGGCGTTCTACCTCTCTAGTCTGTAAATGCATTTTATTTTCAAAACATACACATTGTAGCAGCCCTGTTTGTAGTGGCTAGAAACTGGAAAATGAATGGATGCCCATCCATTGGAGAATGGTTGAATAAATTGTGGTATATGAATGTTATGGAATATTATTGCTCTGTAAGGAATGACCAGCAGGATGAATACAGAGAGGCTTGGAGAGACCTACATGGACTGATGCTCAGTGAGATGAGCAGAACCAGGAGATCATTATACACTTCGACAATGATATTGTATGAGGATGTATTCTGATGGAAGTGGATTTCTATGACAAAGAGACTTAACTGAGTTTCAATGGATAAATGATGGACAGAAACAGCTACACCCAAAGAAGGAACATTGGGAAACGAATGTGAACTATTTGCATTTTTGATTTTCTTCCCGAGTTATTTTTACCTTCTGAATCCAATTCTCCCTGTGCAACAGGAGAACTATTCGGTTCTGCAAATATGTATTGTATCTAGGATATACTGCAACATATTTAACATATATAGGACTGCTTGCCATCTTGGGGGGGGTGGAGGGAGGGAGGGGAAAAAATGAAACATAAGCGAGTGCAAGGGATAATGCTGTAAAAAAATTACCCTGGCATGGATTCTGTCAATACAAAGTTATTATTAAATAAAATAAAATTTAAATAAAAAAAAAAACATACACATGATAGTTTTCAACATTCACCCTTGTAGAACCTTGTGTTCCAAATTTCTTCACCCTTCTTTTCCCCCCCACCTCCCCTAGATGGCAACTAATCCAACAGACCTTGAACATGTGACATTCTTTTCCACATAGTTGCACGGTTATGTTGCAAAAGGAAAATCACATCAAATGAAAAAGAAGATGAAAATGAAAACAAAATGTAAGCAAAAAAAAGTGACAACACCATACTGTGATCCACACCCAGTTCCCACAGTCCTCTCTCTTGGGGAGAAGATAGCTTTCTTCATCGCAAGACGACTGGAACCTCCCTGAATCACGTCATTATGGAAAACAGCCATGTCCCTCAGAAGTGACCATTGTATAATCTTGCTGCTGCTGTGTACAGTATTCTCTGGGTTCTTGTCACTTTACTAGTATCAGTTCATCTAAGTCTCTCCAGGCCTTTCTGAAATCATTTTTTTATCATGTCTTATACAACCATCATATGCAATTACTTTCATATACCATCACTTACTCAGCCATTCCCCAGCTGATGGGCATCCACTCAGTTTCCAGTTCCTTGCCACTACAAAGAGGGCTGCCACTAACTTTTTTGCACATGGGATCTCTTTCCCTCTTTTTAAGATCTCTTTGGGATATAGGCCCGATAGGAACCCTGCTGGGTCAAAGGGTATGCACAGTTTGATAACCCTTTGGATGTAGCTCCAACTTTCTCTCAAGAATGGTTGGGTCAGTTCACAACTCCATCAACAATGTTTTAGTGTCCCAGCTTTCTCTCATCTACTTCAACATTTGTCATTGTCTTTTCTTGTCCCCTTAGCCAATCTGAGAGGTCCACGGTGGTAACTCGATTTTGTCTTAATTTGCACTTCTCTGAACAATACTGATTTAGAGCATTTTTTATATGACCAGAAATGGTTTTACTTTCTTCATCTGAAAATCATTCATATCCTTTGACCATTTATCTACTGGAGAATGGCTTGAATTCTTAGAGATTTGAATCAATTCTCTATATATTCTAGAAATGAGGCTTTTATGAGAACCCGTGGATGTTACAGTTTTTCCCTATTTACTGCATGCTTTCTAATTGTCTTCATTTGTTTTGTTTATACACAATCTTTTTAACTTATTATAACCAATTTGGTATTCAATTACAATAATTTGCATTCAATATTATATCCCAGTAGTTCCTTGACCACAAATTCCTTCCTTCTTCACAGATCTGAGAGGTAGATTATCCTTTGTTTTCTAATTTGCTTCTAATATCCTTCTTAATGACTGAATCATGAACCCATTTTGACTTTATCTTGGTATGTGGTGTTGGAAGTGGGTCCATGGCTAGTTAAAGCACTTCAAACTAATCTACAAATGAAAACTGGACAATCCCCAAAGCGAGAATGGCCCGTGGTAACCGGACCGATGCCAGAACAGATATAGATATTCCGAGACTACGCGAGCCCCGAGGGACAGTATCAGTTTGCTGAAAGAAAAGTAGACACTGCTTCAGTAGCGGCCGGCAACCTTCCTATGCCCCCGTTCAGTTGCCAATACCCTCAACAGGGACTGCATTAAGGCAGTATCGAGTCCCGGGGGACAGGAAGAAGTAACTTCTGCTATTGAGGAGTACGGGGCAGCGGGGGTGTTGGTGCTATCAGCGCCCAGTGGGATAGTCCAATCCGGTCAGGACAGAAGTCAGACGGGTCTCGGAGAATGACAGTAGGTTACAGGCAACTGAATAATTATATTTATGATTATAGGCAGCAGGTCCAGACCCCATGACCTTAACTGGAACTATCCAAACACAGCCAGGGTGCTGCTATGCAGTAACTGATCCGGCTAATGCCTTCTTCCCCATTCCCATAGATCCTGCTCGATGGGACCAATCTGCTTTGACGTGGCAAGGGCGACAGTCCACTTTTACTCGCCCGCCCCAGGGCCATACACGTAGCCCTACCATCTGCCACAGGGTCGTGGCGGGACATCTAGATGAGCTAAAACTTGATAAAATATAGTTAACCCACTGCATAGAGGAAATAATGATGCAAGGAATGGATTAAGAATCAGTGGACCAAGCTGGGCAGGAAACAGTTACTCACAAGAAAAATGAGGGATGGGAAACAAATCCTGCCAAAATACAGGGTCCCCCCCAATCAGTTAGATCCTTGGGGATAATGTGGAATGTAGTACAGTGGGAAATTTTGCCTAAGGCTAAGCATAGCATAACACAGCAGGTTTCCTTCCTATCACTCCTGACCAGGAAGCTCAAAATTGTACAGGTTTGTTTGTGTGTTGGAGGAATCCACTACCTCATCTGGGGCAGACACTCCAGCCTTTATCTAGAGTCCCTAGAAAGAAATAAGAATTTGAATGGGGAGCAAAAGCACAGAAAGCCTTGGAGGAAGCAAAAAGAGCAACACAAAGTGCCTTCGATTCAGGGCCCTTAAAGGAAGGGCCAGTGGAATTACAAGTCTCTGCATGAAGTGATTACAGGAACTGGAGCTCAGGCAAAAGCAGGGAGGTAAAAAGGTTCCAGGGGGGTTGGGGGCTAGAAAATGACCTCGTGCCGCTTCAAACTGCAGGCCCTTTGAACAACGGTTACTGGCCGTTTATCGGCCCTGGTGGAAACAGAACTATTAACCATCCATCCTGAGGTGATACGGAGACCCCAAATGCCCAGTAGGAGTTGGAATTTGGGCACCTCCATCTCTCCTAGAATCAGACGTGCTCAAGAATCTAGCATATCAAATGGAAATGGTGTACACAGAAGCGGGCCAAGCTGGGAAGTCAGGGGCGTCGGTCTTGCATGAAAAGGTAGCAGAAGCTGCCCTAACCTCTGCCCCGCTGGATAATACAACCCTACTCCTGAAGTACCCTCACTGGTTTCCTGCAACCCCGGCGGGTTTCACACACTTTCCCCTCATCAGAATGAACATGCATGCTTTACTGACCGACCTGCTAAATGCGTAGCACAGGAACGCCACTGGAAGCCCGTTTCTCATAATCTATCACCAAAGCTACTCTTGAAACTACCGGAAAAGGGGGAAGCAGTCAGGGGGCTGCACTGGTTGCTCTCTGTCAGCTGACTGAAGGAGAGAAAGGAGGACAGTGTCACCTATTTCCAGATTCCTGGGCAGAGGCAAAGGGATTAACTCCATGGATGCTGTATGGCATAAAAAGCCTGGGACTTGTATGGAAACAAGTCTGGGGAGATGAGATGTGCAAAGACACATGGGACCGGGCTTAAAATGCTAACACTTCAGTTTTCTTGTCGACGCACATAGAACACTCTGGAACGCGAGTATCATGCACACGTACGTGGGTTGGCCGAGACTGGAACCAGGCAAATCACTCTGGACACGTCTGAAGAACTCTGGCCCATACCCAGACGGCTCCGCGTTACCGCAGGACGTTTGGGACCCCCGGCTCCCTGCAGGTGGGCCCTTGCTAGGGGAATATCTATCCCTCTTCCTGTATTAAGACAAATTACTGATCAGTGTGTGCAGGGTCAACTATATTGAGAGAATCCTTTCCCCCATACCAGAGTGGGGGAATGAGGAGAGGAAGTCTGCCTGCACAAATTTGGCAAATTAATTATAGTGGACCCTTACCTAGGAGCCAGGGATGTCAATATGCCTGCACTTGCGCGGACCCATATTCTGGAGTATTGATAGCCTGCGCGTATAAGAGGTGAACCCAAATGAACGCATGTCAAACCTTGGATATTATTACTTTGCATTATGGTTCTCCAATGCAGATTCACAGTGAAAATGGTTCCCGCTTTAAAGGGAAAGAAATTGATCGCTCTTGTCAGGCCCATTATATAGAATGGATCTATCACATACCATACCATCCACAAGCTGCTAGCTTGATTGAGAGGATGAATGGCTTATTAAAGAAAAACTGAAAAAGTTAGGTAAGAATGCATTGTCTAAGGGGAAAGATAACTTCTTTGGAGCTTTACAGCAATTAAATAATCACCCGGTGGGTGATGGCACTGCACTTTCTAGAATGGTGCCCTCCAATTCGCAAATAAGAATCGTGACCATATTCTGAGACTTTGAAGTCGTGGTCATATGACGATTTCTTTCCTTTGGCTCCCTATCGAGGGACGCCAGGAGCAGCTGGATATGACCTGGCTACTGGAGAAGATACTGAACTTGGACCAGGAGAGACTGGCCTCTATCCTCCTGGTGTAGGAATCGAGATTCCCTCGGGATACTAGGGTCGGCTCCTCAGCCTTCCCAACATGGCTATTAAACAAGTTCTCATAGTGGGTGCACTTACTGACAGTGATTACAGAGGAGAATTTAAAGCGTCTCTATGATTTCAGCACCACGGAAGTACGGATGGCCTTTGAAGGCAGCAGAATGTGTCAGGTATTATAATTATAATTATAATACCTTGTATGACTGTTCAGTGGGAAAAACCTGAAAAACAGTTTATGGTTCCCCATCCCCCTGTAATGAGCCAGGTTCGTGTTTTTCCACTCGGCTGATACACTTACTTTGCTTTAGCACATGTTATAGAACAGTATACGGACGTGGATACTGTAACCCCTTCTTCAGATGACTGGATTCTTTGTTTTTTTGTTTGTTTGTTTGTTTTTTTCTTGAAAAATTGTTTTTAGTTTATTTATTTTTTAATACACATTGTTTTATGAATTATGTTGGGAGAGAAAAATCAGAGCAAATGGGAAAAACCATGGGAGAGATTAAAAAAAACAAACAAACAAAAAAGAAGTGAACCTATAATGTGTTGATTTACATTCAGTCTCCTTAGTTCTTTCTCTGGTTGCAAATGTTTGCCATTTCTTTCTTTCTTTCTTTTTTTTTTCTTTAATAGGCACACATTAAAATTAATATATAACATATAACACAAAGATTGTTAATAGGCACATATTAAAATTAACACATAATATATAACACAAAAGTGTTAATAGGCACATATTAAAATAAACATATATAACACAAAGGTTGCTAATAGGCATATTAATAAGGACATTTTGGGTGGCCCAGTGGCTAGAAGGCTGGTCCTGGCATCAGGAAAACTTCTCTCTGGTTGTTGCTCAGTTGTGACAGCCTTGTCCAGCCCTTGTTGTCCCCATTTGGCCTTTTCTTGGCAGAGATCTTCCCTAGTGGATCCAGTGGATCCATTTTGTCAGATAGTCAGAGGTAAAATGACTTGTCCAGGGCTAGGCAGGATGTGAGGCTAGATTTGAATTCAGTTCTTCTTGACTCCAGGTCCTGTGCGCGCGCGCTCGCTCGCTCTCTCTCTCTCTCTCTCTCTCTCTCTCTCTCTCTCTCTCTCTTTTTTGTGAGTGGGTTGGGGAGGAGACATTTATTTGGTCACTCCAAATACAGGATTTGGAGGCACAGGAGTCAAGGGCATGTTACAGTGTGCCTGACCCTGGGAAGTACAATGGCAAGTGAAAAGAACATTGACTCTGAAGATAGAGGACTTGAATGAAACACTTGAGTCTTGCAGTGTATCCTTCAATTTCTCATCTTTGTTGAAGTAGTTGTAGGAGGAGTTGGGTTGAACTGTATTCTCTTACTTTACTATGTTGTCTAGTTTCTCCTTTTTCTACTTCTCTTGATTCCTGTTGTTGGAGATCAAATTTTTTGTTTAAGTCTGGTTTTTTCCTTAGAAACAGATGGAATTCCTCTGTTTCACTAAATGTCCATCTTCTTCCGTGGAAAAAAAATACTCAGTTTAGCTGGGTAGTTTATTCTTGGCTGCATTCCAAGTTCTTTTGCCTTTCGGAATATCTGATTCCAGGCCCTTCGATCCTTTAGTGTTGAGGCAGCCAGATCTTGCGTGACCCTTATCGTGGCATCTCGGTATTTGAACTGTTTTTTCCTGGCTGCTTGTAAAATTTTTTCTTTAGTCAGAAAATTCTGAAGTTTGGCCACAATATTCCTCGGAGTCTTTATTTTAGGGTCTTTTTCGGAAGGTGTTTGATGAATTCTTTCAATGCCTATTTTCCCTTCTGGTTCTATTACTTCTGGGCAGTTCTCTTTGATGATTTCCTGTAAAATAGTATCTAGGCTCTTTTTTTATCATAATTTTCTGGTAGTCCGATGATCCTCAGGTTATCTCTCCTAGATCTATTTTCCAGATCTGTTGTTTTTCCAAGTAAATAGTTGACCTTTTTTCCCCCAATCTTTCATTTTTTTTGGTTTTGCTTGACTGATTCTTGATGTCTCAATGAATCAGTCATTTCTATTTGTTCAGTTCTGATTTTTAGTGAGTTATTTTCTTCATTAGCTTTTTTTTTACTTCTTTTTGTATATGTCCAATTGAGTTGTTTTGCTCTATGGAATTTTTTTCCATTTCACTAATTTTTTTTTTTAGTGAGTTATTTTCTTTTTCCAATTCGCAAATTCTGTTTCCCTGCACTTCTTGGGAGTTTTTTATCTTTTTCAATTCACATTTTAGGAAGTTGTTGCTCTCTTGTATAGCTTCTCTTTCCTTTCCCCATTTCTCTTCTAGCTCTCTTTTAAGGTTTTTAATAGTCTCTTCTAGGAGAGCCTTTTGTACTGGAGACCAATAATTGTCTGGAGACTGTCTGCTATTAGTCTCTTCAGGGTTGAAAAGCTGTTCTTTTTCTGTGTAGAAACTATCAATCGTTCTTTTGATTTTTTTACTCATTTTGTTAAAGACTGTAAGGTCTGCCTTCAGAGCCAGGAGTTTACCAGCTTCCTCTGCAGAGCAGTGAAAGGTATATGGACGGGTAACTGTCCTGCCAGCAGGCTACAAAAAGCAGCGAGGTACTGGAGTGCTCTGGGAAAGAGTTCCCCACCTGAAAGTAACTCAGGCCTGCAGGGCCGGGCTGGGAAAGTGCCCTTCAAAGAACCCCTGCTGTGTGAGATAAGGACTGCCCTGGTTCTAGACACTGACCAGAGGGAGCCAAACCCTGCCCTGGGGCTATGGGTATTAGCTGCTGAGCAGTGAATGGATTTGCAGGGACCAGAAGTGTCTGCCCCGAAGCACAGAAGAACACAGGTTCTATTGCCCCAGGCCGAGCCCCCCACTCTGCAGATCAGAGGCTGCCCAGGCTGTGCCCCCCTGCTGTGCAGATTTGTAACTGCCCCCGCAAAAGCCCCGAACTGCAGGATGTGGCCGAAGGGCTGTGGTAAAGTCTGCCTGAGTCACTTCCAGGTTTGAGGGGTTACGGCCAGATCTCATTAAGTTCTTGCGTTTTTTACAGGACCCTTTGTTTCAGGCATTAATTTCTCTGCCAGTTTACTGCTTTGTAGTCAAGGCAGAGCAGTTAGCCTATAGCAGAGTGGTCCCTATAACTTCTCTAGCCACAGAGATCACCCCCGCCCCTGGTCTGCTCAGGATGCTAGCCTCTCCCTGCCTGTGCTAGTCTGTTCCTGGACCCTCAGGACAAACCTTTCCTGGCGAGCTTCCGGATTCACTTCGGCTGGTAAGTTGTAGTGCTTCTCATCTTCATGAATTTAAGCAGTGAAGAGCTATTTTTGAGGCTGAATTAAATAGTTGGTTATGAGGGGAAGGAAAGGAGCTTAGAGAGTCGTGCCTGCTCCGCCATCTTGGCTCCGCCCCCGGAAGTCCCGACTGGATTCTTTGTTGTCAAGGCCTTGCTGGGCAATGGTCACCAGGCGGAGGGAGCCCCGTCTGTGAAACCATTCATCAAACCTATGCGACCTCCCTTTGTGTGCCCTGGTTAACTTTTCCTCGCAGCTGATGTGTGGACCCCCTCGTGATGGTACTGACCTGTCCGCAGGAGGGCGAGTGCCCCTTTTTCTGGTGCTTTTGTGAATGTTTTGTGCCTCCACTGGCAGGGGGATGATTTCTACTTTTCCCCTGACGCAGCGGTTGGAGTTACCATGGACCTCTGCCTCTCCTTCTACCGATCTCTCCACGGCCATGTCCATATCCTACCCCGAACCCTCTCGTCTCTGTTCTCAGATGTCATATCCACCTTACAGAAGAATCAGAGAGCTCTCGAGGAACATCGCAGACCAACGCACACCGTGGCCGGCAAATGAACCGGAGCTTCACATTTCCTCACTTCTGATACTCATCACTGCGTGATTTCTTTTGTAAATCTGCTCCTGCTCAGCGAGATTTCTCTTTTATAGCCCATTCCCTGCTCCTCGTTGCTGTATGGTCAGTGCTATTATCAATATGCAATATACATATAGATCAGAATTCTATACTCTACACCACATGCGCGGACAGCCTGTGCCACTGAAACCAGAACTGGCTTGTGGCCGAATGGAAGATGTGAGGATAAGGACAAGATTCTGTAGGCCTCGCCCCTCAGTTTCTCTCCACGTCCATGGGGCAGTTACAATATGGTGAACTGTTATTCACCCCTGTTTTGCAGCTGCTGAATCACCCTTGGAACAAACATAGCTTAAAGAATTCCGGGGGGATTCTGGCCAAATCCACCAAGGACATGTTATCCATATACTTGAACTAGCCACTCCAGGAGTAAAGCTTCACTCCTGACAGACTCGGGCAGGACTGGTCCCCTTCTGGGTACACTCAAGAAAGTGAAGTCAGTACTGCTGGCATTTGGCTACCTGGGTTCCCTGGGGTATTTAAGTCACAATAGCTCGATACCCAGATTGCAGTCTCCCCCATAGAGAGGACCTTCTTCCTCTAACCTCCTGCTTGGGACTTGCCGAGCTGTGACTCGGGATTCCCCAGCCCAAGGTCGGCCAAGTTGGTGCTTCCCCGAATCAGCAATGTATTCTTTCTTCTCTCTGCCTCTAGTCTATATAAATCTTTGTACTGGACTAGTTCTATGAATCATAGGATACATTAAGTGCTTTTGCTGTGAGAAGTGCACTGTCAATTACTCTTTTCCTTTTTTATAATTCATTGTTCTTAAACATTTCCATACAACCTGGTATTTCAGGTCTTGTGGGAGCGAGCCATTCTGAGGTGTGAATCATAAATCTTAACAATAGTATACGATTTTGGGGAATCTATCTGCCAAGGGAAAGTCAGGAACTATATGAACACAACTCTAAACACTTCCCACACAAATAAAGTCAGATCTAATCAGTTGGAAACATATCAAGTGCTCATGGGTAGGCCAAATGAATATAATAAAAATGGCAGCACTGCCTAAATTAATCTACTTATTTAGTGTCATACAAAGCAAACTCCCAAGAAATTATTTTACAGATGTAGAAACAATAATAACACCGTAAACCTGAAAACCAAAAGGTTAAGAATTTCAAGGGAATTAATGAAAAAAAATGCCAGTGAAGGTGACCTAACTGTGCCAGACTTAAAACTATGTTATTGGATTAGTTGCCATCTAGTGGACGTGGGGGGAAGGGAGGGTAAAAAAATTTTGGAACACAAGGTTTTTCAAAGGTGAATGTTGAAAACTATCTGTGTATATGTTCTGAAAATAAAAAGCTTTTTACCAAATAGAGAGGTAGAACTGCCTGGACCAGGGAGGTAGATAAATGGAACAGACTGGCAAGGGTGAATAAGAAAGAGTGGTGCTCCATTAGCTAGTGTTCGATAAACCAGAAAAAAATAAATTATTTAGTCAAGAATGCAAAGTGCTCAGAAAATTGAAAGGCATCCTGGGAGAAATTAGACTTAGACCAATATCTTACGTGATATTTTGAATAGATATTTGACCTTCATATTTAAGATCATACCATCAAAAAGTAAGAAGAGAAACAGATCACATCCCTCTCACAGCTATGGAGAAGACTTATTCTTAACCTAACAAGGGAGAGAAGGAATTATAAAAGACGAAATTCATAAACTTGGATTATATGAAAGTGAAAAGTTTCTAGATCGATAAAATTAATTCACCTAGGACAGGAGAAGAAGCTGGTAAGTTGAAAAACAAACCTGGGTAGCACATGTCTCTGATCGTAAGTCTTTCTGGTTCTTGAGAATTCAGAGATATACCCAAGGTATGTCAGTAGCCCAACTTGCCCTGATATGGGACTGCCACATGAAAACAGCCTTGGCTCTCCTCCCGTCTCTCTTGTGTTCTCTTATGTGGAAGCAGGCTTGGGCCTCCTACTCCTGGAGAAAGATAAATTATTATTATTTTTTTTACAAAATGTCTCTGAGCACAAAGGGCCCTTTCCCTTTTTGCATGTAAAACAATCAAATAAATCATTACAGAAAGGTTTTTTAACTGCCTACTCTGTGCGAAGTTAGACAGGGAGAATAGTATAGAGAGCTGGCCTTAGAGTCAGAGGGACCTGGGTTCAAGTCCTGTCTCTGACTTGTACTCTCTTTGTGGCCCTGGACAAAGCACTCAACTTTTCAGTGCTTTAGGAAACCATAAAGGGTGAAGGTTGAAGATATTCAAACTTAAAACCAGGGGCAGCTAAATGGCACAGTGGATACCCCCGCCCTGAAGTCAAGAGGGCCTGAGTTCAAATGTGACCTCAGATGAGTAACATTTACTGGTTGTGTGCTCCTGGACAAGTCATGTAACTCCGATTGCTTCAAAGAAAGAAAGAAAGAAAGAAAGAAAGAAAGAAAGAAAGAAAGAAAGAAAGAAAGAAAAAAGAGAAAAATAAGAAAAGAAAAAAGAAAATAACTGTACACGGTCTTCCTGTATAAAAAGATAAGCTGCAGAGGGGGCAGCTTGTGTTGGTAGGAAGAGTTCTGTCATGTGAGTGTAATGGGTGCAAAGAACTTTCAGGTCCAGCAAATATCCCTACATTTGGATGCTGAGGATACGAATCAAAGAAAGAAAACAAGATTTTCTTGAAAGCACATTCTACTCGGAGGTATTTCATATTCCTAGCATCTTTCCCACGGCCTAACTGACACAAAAGGTCATCGAGGAATGCTTCCTGTCTCAGCCTGGTTATCCAGTGAGATCAGCTGATGTTTCCAGAGCATTTTGAGGTCCTTTGCTGAAAATCCCTCAGGGAGATCCGGCCTCCTCTGCCCAACCTCCATTCCAGTGGAGAAAGGCATTTCACAGAGGAAGGATGTGGAACCCAGGGACAGAAAGTGACTTAGGCAGGTATAGACGCGGGAGTGTGGCTCTAGAGCTCCGATCAGGGATTGTGGAGTCTAACTACCTCATTTGAGAAGAGGAAACTGATGTCCATGAAGGTCACTGACTTCCTGGCAGTGACACAGACGTGGCAGAGGCTACATGTGGAGCCGCTGACCTCCAACTCCCAATCTAGCGTCCGTTCCAAAGTACCCACCCCCTGCCACTTGCCTTTCCTGAGCCCCGCCAGTCTGTCCTTGTACAGAATATGGTTTTAAGAAGCATTTTCTCATTTGGTGATCTGGTCCACGCTGATACAAAGGCAAGGTGAAAGCGGAGGAGAAGGAGGGAGCCAGCCCCTTGGCTCTGGGAGCTGAGTCGGATCAGCACCTGGGGAGGCCGGCCAGTCCTGCTGTCCCAGTATCTACCTCTTCTCCTCCTCCCCAACAGAGGGCTCTTTGGTGGGCTGGTTATCTAATAACATTAACAGTTATTTTACTAAAGTACAACCTAGCCTAGCCCTGGGCAGAACAGGCAGTACACAGGCACCCAACAAATGATGTTTCCTCCCTGAAGTGAATCAGTTTAAAACCTAAGAAATAAAAAAAAAAATCAGAGTTGGTCCATCCGCATTTCTGTACTATTTTGTGCCTAAGAACATATTTTCCTGTTGGCTCGGCTCTTCCACACAGACAGATATATTAAATATTTGTGTTCTTATTTGATTCTGAAATACAAGAAAATCTTTGGGCCTTCAGCCCCTGAATCTAGGGTGAAGGCTTTTTGTTTGTTTTATTTTTTTGTCCTTTCATCAAGATATCTTCAGACATAAAATTAACATCACAACATGACACTTTGGGTGAAATTCACAGCGGCTCTTTTCTAAATATGGCAGATTCACGATCGATGGTTTTGTGGGTTCGGGAGACAGGAAAACAGAAGGCAAATGACATGATGGTCAATGTTTTTGTCATTTTGTTCTCGTAGCATAGCAGAACTAGGAAAAAGGGGGGTTTTTTCCCCTCAGGAGTGGTCACAACTTGAACTCGGTTGTGATGGACAAGGGGTTTTTTGCTCTTTTATTATGTCACTTGGGAGTATGAAGACTCTCCCTCTCTGTCTGAATTTGGGAATGGCTAAGAAGGAAATGATGTATTGAGTCAGATTTTGCAGACTGAATTGACTCCAAGAGTAGGAGGACAATATGCTGCCAGAGCCCCCTTTGGGCATACGTGAGTATTATTCAATCTAGGCAGTGTATCCAGAGAAAGAAAGGAACCATCTGTAACAAGCCAACTGAATCCAAGGTCAGTAAACTTTTGCTTTTTAATATTCCAGTATATTCATGTTGTTTATTTGGCTACCAGTGCTAACTGTCAAGGGGAGTAAGCCCTCCCCCATTCCCGCTGTATTCCAGGATCTTTTCTTAAGAGGAACTAGGACTTGTAATCCATAGGTTTGACAAGGGTATAGACACGGTTTCTAAGTGTTTATGTGACAGCATACTTACAGAAGGTCTCATAACCTTTCATGAGGGAGTGATGATTGTGTTTAACCTGCCGATATCCGTCATCGTCCAAGTTGTCCCGTAAAGCCTTTCCAACCTGTCCTTTCAGTAAAAGTTCCGGGCAAAGGCCTCCCTTTGCCACACACAGTACCAGGTCATGGGCAGAAAAACCAAGAATTCAGTTCGGGCTCACAGGCAGCTACACGGAACTTTGTATTTGGGGGAAATTGTTTTTCCCTTAAAATTCCAAAAAGGAATGAATTGATCTGAAAGTGACCAGTTGGGACGAGAGGTATGAGACAGCAGGATCTCCTAGGTACACCCCTAACCTTGGAGTCAGGAAGACTTGGATTCAAATCCTGCCTCAGACATTTCCCAGCCTCTTCATCTCAGGCAAATCTCTTCATCTTCCTCGGTCTCTGTCAAATGAAGGAGAGGACTAGATGGCCTCCAGGATTTCCTCTGGGCCCAAGTCTGGGACTAGGAGCCCCATTTAGTCACATCGAAGACCTTCAGGGATGAGGGGAATGAGGCAGGAGGTGACTGGAAGGCAACAGGAACAGCTCTGTCAGCACGGAGAGCCTCCATGGGACAGAGATGGAGAACACAAGCCATAGGTAAGAACACTGCACGGGAGAGACAGAAGCCACATTTAAATCCCTTTGACTCCTTCCTACGATGACCACAGCAGTTGCCTCCCTTTATAAATAAGGTAATATTTGATTAAGTAATACAGCAATGTCTTCCATAAGCCCTGGACACCTAGACAAATAGTCCTTTGCATGGTTGCTTTAATAAATATTTTTGATTAATAAATCCTCTTCAGGGCCACTTCTGACGCATATTTTCTAAGTTCCTTTCAAAGTGAAGAACTATCATTGCAATGATCGGCTGTTTTCCTTGTGTTCATTTCTTCTGAGATTTGCCCTTGCGGTTGGGACACGGGCCCATCGAGGACTGAAATCCCCTCGCTGCCGTTCCCACTTCTGGGTGATCTAATTCTGGGTGCGGTGACTTTCATGGGGTAAAGAATATAACAGGAAATCGGAGCGGGGTGGATTTAACGTGAATTCCCGCTGACGAGGAAAGAATCCATCACTCCCTTTCCCTCCTCCAGTTGCCCCTTCCTTTGGACTCCATTCTGCTCCCTCCACGCTGACTCAGTGGCTGCTGAGTGGGTCCTCTGAGTGAAAATGCAGAAAATCTGGGATTTAAAATAAGCCAAAGTGCAATATCAGGCTTTGGACACCAGATGGCAGATTGAATGTGTAATATCGGAGTAATTCTCTGACTCTGCTTGTTAGCTCGCTCTCTCTCTCTCTCTCTCTCTCTCTTTCTGTCTGTCTGCCTCTCTCCATTTTTCTCTCTCTTTCTCTGCGTCTCTCACTTCCTCTTGTCTTCTTTCTCTTTCTGTCTGTGTGTGTATGTGTGTGTCTCTCTGTCATCTATCTCTCTGTCTCTGTGTCTCTATGTCTCTCAGTCTCTGCGTCTCTCTCTCTTTATCTTTATCTTAATGTCTCTCTCTCTGCATGTGCGTGCTTGTATGTGAGTGAGTGTGTATGTGTGTGTGTGTGTGTGCGTGTGTGTGTGTGTGTGTCTGTCTGCTGTTTCTCTGTCTGCCTGTTTCTGTCTCTGTCTCTTTCTCTGTCTTGGTCTACATTTCCCATTACTAAAGATCTGCTTAAGAAGAAAATTGCTGCTAAATTCCCTTCAGGACTAAGGCCACTCAATGTGACTCTTGCAACTAAAACCCTAGGAAAAAACACATTTAAAAACCCCCAATTTAATATCAAACTGGAAATTCTGAAAATAAATGAGGAGATTAATAAAATTGAAAATGAGAAAATTATTGAATTAATAACTAAAACTAAGAGTTGGTTTTATGGAACAAACAAGAAAATACAAAATCTTTTAGTTAATTTGATTAGAAAAAGCACAAAGAGCAAATGAAAATGTTAGTCTCAAAAATGAAAAGGAAGAATTTTCCACCGATGAAGAGGAAATTAGAGCAATGATTAGGAGTTATTTTGCCCAACTAGATGTCAATAGATTTGATAATCTAGGTGAAAGGGAGGAATACTTACCAAAATCTAGGTCGCCCAGATTAATAGAAGAGGAAATAAATTATGTAAATAGTCCCATTTTAGGAAAAAATAGAACAAGCTAGTAATTAACTCCCTGAGAAAAAAATCTCCAGGTTAGATGGATTTAGATGTGAATTCCACCAAAAACTAAAGAAAAATTAATTCCAATACAATGCAAACTATATGAAAAAATAGAGACAGAAGACAAATTCCTTTTATGACACAGATATGGTGCTGAAACTAGGGGTAGATGAAAACAGAGAAAGAAAATTATGGACCAATTTCCCTAAAGAATATTGATACAAAAATTTTAAATAAAATATTAGCAAAGAGATTACAGAACGACATCCCCAGGAGAATATACCATGACCAAGGAGGATTTATACCAGGAATGCAGAGCTGGTTCAATAGGAGGAAAAGTATTAGCAGAATTGACTCTATCAATAACCAAAGTAACAAAAACCATATGATCATCTCAACAGATGCAGAAAAAGCATTTGATAAAATCCAACACCCATTCCTATTAAAACATTAGAGAGTATAGGAATAAATGGACTTTCCCTTAAATAGTCAGTGGTACCTATTAAAGCCATCAGCAAGCATTATATGTAATGGGAACAAACTAAAACCATTCCCAATAAGATCAGGAGTGAAACAAGGTTGCCCACTATCACCATTACTATTCAATATTGCATTAGAAATGTTAGCTTTGGCCATAAGAGAAGAAAAAGAGATAAAAGGAATTAGAGTAATAAATGAGGAAACTAACTTATCACTCTTTGCAGATGATACGATGGTATACTTAGAGAATCAACTAAAAAACTATTAGAAACAATTCACAACTTTAGCAAAGTTGCAGGATACAAAATAAATCCACATAAACCATCAGCATTTTTTGTATATTACCAGCAGCAAGTGATACAAAAGGAAATTCTACTCAGAATAACTGTTGATAGTATGAAATTTAGGGGCATCTATCTGTCAAGGGAAAGTCAGGAACTATGTGAACACAACTCCAAAAAACTTTCGACACAAATAAAGTCTGATCTAATCAGGCAGAAAAATATCGATTGCTCATGGGTAGGCTGAGTGAATATAATAAACAGGACAATACTGCCTAAATTAATTACTTATTTAGTGCCATACCAATCAAACTCCCAAGAAACTATTTTGCAGACCTAGAAAAATAATAACAAAGTTCACCTGAAAGAACAAAAGGTCAAGAATTTCAAGGGAATTAATGAAAAAAAAAATGCCAATGAAGGTGGCCTAAGTGTACCAGATCTAAAACTCTATTACAAAGCAGTGGTCATCAAAACCATTTGGTCCAGGCTCAGAAAAAGAGTAGTCGATCAGTGGAATGGGTTAGGATCACAGGAAAAAATAGTCAATAAACGACAGCAATCTAGTATCGCAATCCCAAAACCTAGCTTTTGGGATAAGAACTCATTATATGACAAAAACTACTGGGAAAATTGAAAACAAGTATGGCAGAAACTAGCCAGGGACACACACCTAACGCCACACGCCAAGATAAGGTCAAAATGGGTTCATGATTTAGATTGAAAGGCTGATAGTATAAGCAAATTAGGAGAACATGGGATAGTTTACCTCTCAGATCTGTGGAGAAGGAAGGAATGTGTCCCAAGAAGAACTCAAACTCATAATTGAACACCAAAGAGATAATTTTGATGATAGTAAATCAAAATTTTTTGTGCAAACAAAACAAATGCAGACAAGATCAAAAGGGAAACAATACATGGGGAAAACATTTTTATATTTAAGGGTTCTGATAAAGGCCCCATTTCTAAAACAGAGAACTGATTCAAATTTATCAGAATCCAAACCATGCTCCAACTGATAAATGGTCAAAGGATATGACCACACCAATCTGCTTTGACGTGGCAAGGGCGACAGTCCACTTTTACTCGCCCGCCCCAGGGCCATACACTAGCCCTACCATCTACCACAGGGTCGTGGCAGGACATCTAGATGAGCTAAAACTTGATAAAATACATTTAACCCACTACATAGAGGAAATAATGATGCAAGGAATGGATCAAGAATATGTGGACCACACTGGGCAGGAAACAGTTACTAACGAGAAAAATGAGGGATGGGAAACAAATCCTGCCAAAATACAGGGTCCCCCCCCCAATCAGTTAGATTCTTGGGGATAATGTGGAATGTCGCACAGTGGGAAATTTTGCCTAAGGCTAAGCATAGCACAGCAGGTTTCCTTCCTCTCACTCCTGACCAGGAAGCTCAAAACTGTACAGGTCTGTTTGCGTGTTGGAGGAATCCAATACCTCATCTGGGGCAGACACTCCAGCCTTTATCTAGAGTCCCCAGAAAGAAATAAGAATTTGAATGGGGAGCAAAAGCGCAGAAAGCCTTGGACGAAGCAAAAAGAGCAACACAAAGTGCCTTAGCTTCAGGGCCCTTAAAGGAAGGGCCAGTGGAATTACAAGTCTCTGCATCAAGTGATTACAGGAACTGGAGCTCAGGCAAAAGCAGGGAGATAAAAAGGTTCCAGGGGGGTTGGGGGCTAGAAAATGACCTCATGCCGCTTCAAACTGCAGGCCCTTTGAACAACGGTTACTGGCCGTTTATCGGCCCTGGTGGAAACAGAACTATTAACCATCCATCCTGAGGTGATACAGAGACCCCAAATGCCCAGTAGGAGTTGGAATTTGGGCACCCCCATCTCTCCTAGAATCGGACGTGCTCAAGAATCTAGCATATCAAATGGAAATGGTATACACAGAAGCGGGCCAAGCTGGGAAGTCAGGGGCGTCGGTCTTGCATGAAAAGGTAGCAGAAGCTCCCCTAACCTCTGACCCGCTGGATAATACAACCCTACTCCGGAAGTACCCTCGCTGGTTTCCTGCAACCCCAGCGGGTTTCACACACTTTCCCCTCATCAGAACGAACATGCATGCTTTACTGACTGACCTGCTAAATGCATAGCACAGGAACGCCACTGGAAGCCCGTTTCTCATAATCTATCACCAAAGCTACTCTTGAAACTACCGGAAAAGGGGGAAGCAGTCAGGGGGCTGCACTGGTTGCTCTGTGTCAGCTGAGTGAAGGAGAGAAAAGAGGACAGTGTCACCTATTTCCAGATTCCTGGGCAGAGGCAAAGGGATTAACTCCATGGATGCCTGTACGGCATAAAAAGCCTGGGACTTGTATGGAAACAAGTCTGGGGAGATGAGATTTGCAAAGACACATGGGACCGGGCTCAAAATGCTAACACTTCAGTTTTCTTGTCGACGCACATAGAACACTCCGGAACGCGAGTATCATGCACACATACATGGGATGGCCGAGACTGGAACCAGGCGAATCACTCCGGACACGTATGAAGAACTCTGGCCCGTGCCCAGACGACTCCGCGTTACCGCAGGATGTTTGGGACCCCCGGCTCCCTGCAGGTGGGCCCTTGCTAGGGGAATAACTATCCCTCTTCCTGTATTAAGACAAATTACTGATCAGTGTGTGCAGGGTCAACTCTATTGAGAGAATCCTTTCCCCCATACCATAGTGGGGGGAATGAGGAGAGGAAGTCTGCCTGCACAAATTTGGCAAATTAATTATAGTGGACCCTTACCTAGGAGCCAGGGATGTCAATATGCCTGCACTTGCGCGGACCCATATTCTGGAGTATTGATAGCCTGCGTGTATAAGAGGGCAACCCAAACGAACGCATGTCAAACCTTGGATATTATAACTTTGCATTATGGTTCTCCAATGCAGATTCACAGTGAAAATGGTTCCCGCTTTAAAGGGAAAGAAATTGATCGCTCTTGTCAGGCCCATAATATAGAATGGATATATCACATACCATACCATCCACAAGCTGCTAGCTTGATTGAGAGCATGAATGGCTTATTAAAGAAAAACTGAAAAAGTTAGGTAAGAATGCATTGTCTAAGGGGAAAGATAACTTCTTTGGAGCTTTACAGCAATTAAATAATCGCCCGGTGGGTGATGGCACTCCACTTTCTAGAATGGTGCCCTCCAATTCGCAAATACGAATCGTGAACATATTCTGAGACTTTGAAGTCGTGGTCATATGACGATTTCTTTCCTTTGGCTCCCTATCGAGGGACGCCAGGAGCAGCTGGATATGACCTGGCTACTGGAGAAGACACTGAACTTGGACCAGGAGAGACTGGCCTCTATCCTCCGGTGTAGGAATCAAGATTCCCTCGGGATACTAGGGTCGGCTCCTCAGCCGTCCCAACATGGCTATTAAACAAGTTCTCATAGTAGGTGCACTTACTGACAGTGATTACAGAGGAGAATTTAAAGCGTCTCTATGATTTCAGCACCACAGAAGTATGGATGGCCTTTGAAGGCAGCAGAATGTGTCAGGTAATTATAATACCTTGCATGACTGTTCAGTGGGAAAAACCTGAAAAACATTTTATGGTTCCGCATCCCCCTGTAATGAGCCAGGTTCGTGTTATTCCACTCGGCTGATACACTTACTTTGCTTTAGCACATGTTATAGGACAGTATACGGATGTGGATACCGTAACCCCTTCTTCAGATGACTGGATTCTTTGTTGTCGAGGCCTTGCTGGGCAATGGTCACCAGGCGGACGGAGCCCCGTCTGTGAAACCATTCATCAAACCTATGCGACCTCCCTTTGTGTGGCCTGGCTAACTTTTCTGGTGTATGACGGTTCCTCGCAGCTGATGTGTGGACCCCCTCGTGATGTTACTGACCTGTCCACAGGAGGGCGACTGCCCCTTTTTCTGGTGCTTTAGTGAATGTTTTGTGCCTCCACTGGCAGGGGGATGATTTCTGCTTTTCCCCTGACGCAGCGGTTGGAGTTACCATGGACCTCTGCCTCTCCTTCTACCGATCTCTCCACGGCCATGTCCATATCCTACCCCGAACCCTCTCGTCTCTGTTCTCAGATGTCATATCCACCTTCCAGAAGAATCAGAGAGCTCTCGAGGAACATCGCAGACCAACGCACACCGTGGCCGGCAAATGAACCGGAGCTTCACATTTCCTCACTTCTGATACTCATCACTGCGTGATTTCTTTTGTAAATCTGCTCCTGCTCAGCGAGATTTCTCTTTTATAGCCCATTCCCTGCTCCTCGTTGCTGTATGGTCAGTGCTATTATCAATATGCAATATACATATAGATCAGAATTCTATACTCTACACCACATGCGGGGACAGCCTGTGCCACTGAAACCAGAACTGGCTTGTGGCCGAATGGAAGCTATGGGGATAAGGGCAAGATTCTGTAGGCCTCACCCCTCAGTTTCCCTCCACGTCCATGGGGCAGTTACAATATGGTGAACTATTATTCACCCCTGTTTTGTAGCTGCTGAATCACCCTTGGAACAAACATAGCTTAAAGAATTCCGGGGGGATTCTGGCCAAATCCACCAAGGACATGTTATCCATATACTTGAACTAGCCACTCCAGGAGTAAAGCTTCACTCCTGACAGACTCGGGCAGGACTGGTCCCCTTCTGGGTACACTTAAGAAAGTGAAGTCAGTACTGCTGGCATGTGGCTACCTGGGTTCCCTGGGGTATTTAAGTCACAATAGCTCGATACCCAGATTGCAGTCTCCCCCATAGAGAGGACCTTCTTCCTCTAACCTCCTGCTTGGGACTTGCCGAGCTGTGACTCGGGATTCCCCAGCCGAGGTCGGCCAAGTTGGTGCTTCCCCGAATCAGCAATGTATTCTTTCTTCTCTCCCCCTCTAGTCTATATAAATCTTTGTACTGGACTAGTTCTATGAATCATAGGATACGTTAAGTGCTTTTGCTGTGAGAAGTGCACTGTCAATTACTCTTTTCCTTTTTTATAATTCATTGTTCTTAAACATTTCCATACAACCAGGTATTTCAGGTCTTGTGGGAGCGAGCCATTCTGAGGTGTGAATCATAAATCTTAACAATAGTATACGATTTTGGGGAATCTATCTGCCAAGGGAAAGTCAGGAACTATATGAACACAACTCTAAAACACTTCCCACACAAATAAAGTCAGATCTAATCAGTTGGAAACATATCAAGTGCTCATGTAGGCCAAGCGAATATAATAAAAATGGCAGCACTGCCTAAATTAATCTACTTATTTAGTGTCATACAAAGCAAACTCCCAAGAAATTATTTTACAGACGTAGAAACAAGAATAACACTGTAAACCTGAAAACCAAAAGGTTAAGAATTTCGAGGGAAATAATGAAAAAAAATGCCAGTGAAGGTGACCTAACTGTGCCAGACTTAAAACTATGTTATAAAGCAGCAGACATCAAAACTTTTGGGTACTAGCTAAGAAGTAGAGTAGACAATCAGGGGAGTAGGTTAGGATCACAGGACAAAATAGTTAATAATTCTAGCACTCTGGTGTTTGACAAACCGAAGGACCCCAGCTTTTGGGATAAGAACTCATTAATTTACAAAAACTGCTGGGAAAATTGGAAAGTAGTATGGCAGAAACTAGCCATGGACCCACTTCAAACACCACATAACAAGTTAAGTTCAAAATGTATTCATGATTTAGACATCGTGTTTTTCTAAGTTGAAGAAATAAGAAGGTTTACTTCTCAGCTCTAAGGAAAAGGAAGGAATTTGTGACCAAAGAAAAACGAATTCATCAATGAACCCAAAATAGATAATTTTGATAATATTAAGTTAAAAAGTTTTGTACCAAAAAAAGTAATGCAGACAACATTAGCAAGGAAGCAATACATTGGGAAAACATTTTTACCTTTAAGGGTTCTGATAAAGGCCTCAATTCTAAAATATATTAAGAACTGATACAAATTTATCAGAATCCAAGCCATTCTCCAATTGATAAATAGTCAAAGGATATAGACAGACAATTTTCAGATGAAGAAATAAAACGATTTCTAGTTATATGAAAAGACACTCTAAATCACTATTGGTTAGAGAATTGCAAATTAAGACACCTCTGAGACACCACTACACACCTCTCAGATTGGCTAACATGACAAGATATATGATAATGAAGAATGTTGGAGGGCATATGGGGAACCTGGGACACTGATACATTGTTGGTGGAACTGTGAAAGACTCCAACCATTCTGGAGAGCAATTTGGAACTATGCCCAAAGGGGTATCAAACTGTGCATATCCTCTGACACAGCAGGGTTTCTATTGGGCTTATATACCAAAGCAGAGGTCCTCAAATTGTGGTCTGCAGGCCAGATGCGGCTCACTGAGGATGTTTATGCGGCCCGCAGGGTTATGACATAATCAGACCGGAAGTTACGTTCGACCTAAACTCGTGTTAGCGAAGCACACTTCTGGCACTGGGCTGAGGTGGAGACAGAGTGTGAGACGATACCGAGGTGAGGTAAGTTCCCAGGCCAGTGTGTGTGGTGTGGGGCAGGGAGAGAGTTGCAGAAGACGGAGAACGGCTGGCCCACGGCCTTGTACAGTAATGGCAGCCACCCCAACAGACAGGTGCAGGGGATGTACAGTGTGCCCGTCATGGCCGCTGCAGGGGGAATTCACTGCAGCAGTGAAGGTTGGAAGTGGGAGCATAAAGAGTGGGAGAAAGAATGTGGGAAACAGAGGCATATATGATATATATGTATGTACGTATGTATTTTACTAATAGCAATTTGGAATCCCTAGGAAATAATGATGTCAAGAAAAAGAAAAATTGACTCGAAGTGTAGGATATTCAAAGAACAGTAGACTTATGATTACTTTTTCATGCAGTACAAGGAAAGAGCTGTATATCTGATATGCCAGACACTATATTCTGTGTTCAAAGAATATAATTTGTGTCGACACGATGAAACTCAACATAAAGATAAATATGATTGTTTGGTTGGAGAAGTGAGAAAAGATAAAATATTAAAACTGAAAAATACATTGACAACTCAGCAAAATACTTTTGTGAAGCAGAAGCAGCTATATATTTCATCACTGAGAGCAAGTTTTCTAGTTGCCAAGCTAATAGCATGCACTGGTTGCCCATTCGTAGAGGGAGAATTCATTAAAGAATGCCTTCTTTCTGTTGCCAAAGAGATGTGTCCAGAGAAGGCCGATTTATTTAGTACAGTGAGTCTTTCAGGACCTACAATTACACGGGGGATTGAAGAAATGGGAGACAATCTGCATCAGCATTTGCAAAACTCCATAAAAAAATTTCATATTTTTCCTCGGCACTCGACAAAAGCAATGATATTTGTGATTCTGCACAACTTCTAATTTTTATTCGTGAGATGAATGATTATTTTGAAGTCAGAGAAGAGCTTGCTGCACTGCAAAACATCAAAGGAACAACTACAGGAGAGGATATCTATGAAAAGGTTTGCCAAACTATGAATGGTTTCGAGCTGGACTGGGCTACACTAGCCAGCGGGACAACTGATGGTGCTCCTAGCATGGTGGGGTCTAAGAAAGGAGTAATTGCTCGCATTAAGCAAGAGATGGACAAACATAACCATTCTCATCCGATAGCCACACTGCCTCATCCACCAATAACCGCTGTGTAGTAAGTCACTGAAGTGGGACTCTGGTATGAAAATTGTGGTATCTTGTGTTAACTTCATTAGAGCTAATGACTAAATCACAGACAACTTCAGGAATTTCTGTCTGAGCTAAATGTTGAGTAGGAAGATGTTCTATATCACACAAAAGTCCATTGGCTGAGTCGAGGGAGAGTTTTGAAACGTTTCTATGACTTACTTCCACAGATTACAACTTTTCTGCTTTCAAAAAACAAAGAAGTACCAGACCTCAATGATGCAGAATGGAAATGGCACCTTGCCTTTCTGACAGATGTAACAGAGCTACTCAGCAATTTCCATATGCAACTTCAAGGAAAGGGGAAGCTCATCTGTGATATGCAATCACATGTCAAGACATTTGAAGTAAAATTAGGCCTCCTCATCAAACAAGTGAAGGAGGAAAACTTCTGCCATCTCCCCACAACTCAAAATCTGTTAGCGGAAAAACTGCTGACTGCATTCCCAAACAAAACATGTGTGGATTCACTGGAAAAATTGCAAGAGGAGTTCCAATTTAGATTTAAAGAGCTTCATCTCCATGAACAGGACATACAGCTTTTCCGTAACCCATTTTCTATTGACATTGAAAATGTGGATACAATTTACCAAATGGAACTGGCTGAACTGCAGAATTGTGATTCTCTGAAAGACGCATTCACGTCAAGCAGCCTTCATAATTTCTATGCATCTCTCCCCTCTGAGACATATCCTCATCTCAGGAACCACACACTCAAAATGGCAACCATCTTTGGCAGCACTTATGTCTGTGAACAGACTTTTTCTAGAATGAAACATCTGAAATCTCCAACCAGATAGAGACTAATGGTTGCACACTTGCATCACTTGTTACAACTAGCAGTGACAAATATGGAACCAGACATTGACCATCTCATTAGCCAAAAGCAGGCCTATAGTTCCCACTGAAATACTGGTAAGTTTGTTGATTTAACTTTACTTCATTTTAAATACTGTATTTGTTCCCATTTCAAAATAATATATATGCAGCGTGCATAGGAATTTGTCCCTAGTTTTTGTTTTTACTATAGTCCGGCCCTCCAACAGTCTGAGGGACAGTGAACTGGTCCCCTATTTAAAAAGTTTGAGGACGCCTGTACCAAAGACATCTTAAAGGAAGGAAAGGAACCCACATGTCCAAAAATGTTTGTGGCAGCTCTTTTTGTAATGGCAAGGAACTGGAAACTGAGTGGATGCCCATCAGTCAGGGAATGGCTGAATAAGTTAGGATATACAAAGGCAATGGAATAAGACTTTTTATGAAATGATGAGAAGGATGATTTCAGAGAGGCTGGCAGAGACTTACATGAACTGATGCCAAGTGAAATGCGTAGAACCATGGGATCATTGTACACAGCAGCAGCAAGATTATACGATCATCAATTCTGATGGACGTGGCTCTTTTCAACAGCGAGATGATTCAGGCCGGTTTCAATGCTCTTGTGATGACAAGAGCCGACTATACCCAGAGAGAGAACTGTGGGAACTGGGTGTGGATCACAATATAGTGTTGTCACTTTTTTGTTGCTGCTTGTTTACATTGTGTTTTCTTTTTCATTTTCTTTTCCATTTGATGTGATTTTCCTTGTGCAGCCTAATTGTGGAACTATGGAGAGACGAATGGCACATGTTCAACATCTATTGGATTAGTTGCCATCAAGGGAAGGTGGGGGAGAAGGGAGGGTGAAAAAAAATTGGAAAAAGATTCAGTAAGGATGAATGTTGAAAGCTATCTATGTATATGTTTTGAAAATAAAAAAACTTTTACAAAATAGAGAGGTACAACGGCCTAGACGAGGAAAGTAGATAAATGGAACAGACTGGCAAGGCTGAATAAGAAAGAGTGGTGCTCAATTAGCTAGTGTTTGATAAGCCAGAAAAAAAAATTATTTACTAAAGAATGCTTGTTTCAATACAAAATGCTCAGAAAACATAAAAGCATTCTGGGAAAAATTAGACTTACATCAATATCTTACACTATATTTTAAATAGATATTTGACCTTCAAATTTAAGATCTTGCCATTAAAAATTTAGAAGAGAAGGAGATCATGTCCCTTTCACAGCTATGGCTAAGACACATTCTTAACCTAACAAGGGAGAGAAGGAAGTATAAAAGATAAAATGTATAACTTTGATTCCATGAAATTGCAAAGTTAGACAAAAAATAATTGAGAAAAATAACAGAAAGGAAGCTGTTAAATTGAGGAAAAAAACAACAACAACAAACAACCTTTGTGTCACATCTCTGAGGTTAAGTCTTTCTGCTTCTTGAAAATTAACAGATATACCCAGGGTGTGTCAGTAGCCCAACTTTCCCTGATGTGGGACTGCCACATGAAAACAGCCTTGGCTCTCCTCCTGTCTCCCATGGTCTCTTTAGCACCTGCAGAAGCAGGCTTGTGCCTCCAACCCCTGGAGAAAGATAAATTATTATTATTATTATTATTATTATTTTATAAAATGTCTTTGAGCACAAAGGGCCCTTTCACTTTTTGCATGTAAAACAATCAAATAAATCGTTATGGAAAGGTTTTTTAAACTGCCTACTATGTGCCAAGCAAGAAAGGGAGAATATTAGAGAGAGTTAGCCTTAGAGTCAGAGGGATCTGGGTTCAAATCCTGCTTCTGACTCCTGTCTCTGACTTGTACTCTTTCTGTGGCCCTGGAAAAAACACTCAACCTTTCAGTGCTTTAGGAACCATAAAGGTGAAGTTTGAAGATATTAAAACTTAAAACCAGGGGCAGCTAAATGGCACAGTGGATACCCCTGCCCTGAAGTCAGGAGGGCCTGAGTTCAAATGTGACCTCAGATGCTTAACATTTACTGGCTGTGTGATCCTGGACAAGTCATGTAACTCCAACTGCTTCAAAAAAAAAAAAAAGAAAGAAAGAAAAAAGATAGATAAGGAAGAGAAAAATAAGAAAAGAAAAAAGAAAACAACTTAACTGTGCACAGTCTTCCTGTATAAAAAAAAAAAAGCTGCAGAGGTTGCAGCTTGCATTGGTAGAAAGAGTTTTGTGACTTGGGTGTAATCGGTACAAGGAACTCCCAGGTCCAGCAAATATCCCTACAGCTGGATGCTGAGGATATGAATCAAAGAAAAAAAAACAAGATCTTGAAAGCACATTCTACTCGGAGGTATTTCATATTTCTAGCATCTTTCCATGGCCTAACTGGCACAGAAGTCAATCAAGTAACCTTCCTATCTCAGCCTGGTTCTCCAGTGAGATCAGCTGATATTTCCAGAGCATTTTGGAGTCTTTTGCTGAAAATCCCTGACAGATCTGTCATCTTGGGGAGATCCGGCCTCCTCTGCCCAACCTCTATTCCTGTGGAGGAAGGCATTTCACAGAGGAAGGATGTGGAACCCAGGGACAGAAAGTGACTTGGGCAGGTATAGACGCGGGAGTGTGGCTCTAGAGCTCCGATCAGGGATTGTGGAGTCTAACTACCTCTTTGAGAAGAGGAAACTCATGTCCATGAAGGTCACTGACTTCCTGGCAGTGCTATGGACGGTGACAGAGGATACACGTGGAGCCGCTGACCTCTAACTCCCAATCTAGTGTCCGTTTCCACAGTACCCACCCCCTGCCACTTGCCTTTCCTGAGCCCTGCCAGTCTGTCCTTGTACAGAATATGGTTTTAAGAAGCATTTTCTCATTTGGTGATCTGGTCCACGCTGATACAAAGGCAAGGCGAAAGGGGAGGAGAAGGAGGGAGCCAGCCCCTTGGCTCTGGGAGCTGAGTCGGATCAGCACCTGGGGAGGCCGGCCAGTCCTGCTGTCCCAGTGTCCACCTCTTCTCCTCCTCCCCAACAGAGGGCTCTTGGATGGGCTGGTTATCTAATAACATTAACAGTTATTTTACTAAAGGACAACTTAGCCTAGCCGTGGGCAGAACAGGCAGTACACAGGCACCCAACAAATGATGTTTCCCCCCTGAAGTGAATCGGTTCAAAACAAGAGATAAAAAACATCAAACTCAGAGTTGGTTCTTCAGCTATTGAGCATTTCCTTACCTTTTTTGTGCCTAAGAACATATTTTCCTGTTGGTTCGGCTCTTCCACACAGACAACATCTTTATCATTTGTGTTCTTAGTTGATTCTGAAATACAGGAAAATCTTCGGGCCTTCAGCCCCTGAATCTAGGGTGAAGGCTTTTTCTTTGTTTTGTTTTGTTTTTTTTGTACAATGTCCCTTCATCAAGAAATCTTTAGATGCAAAATTAACACCAGAACATGACACTTTTGGTGAAGTTCACAGCAGCTCTTTTCTAAATATGGCAGATTCACTATCAATGGTTTTGTGGGATTTAGAGACTGGAAAACAGGTGGCAAATGGCATCCTAATCAATGTTTTTTGTCATTTTCTTCTCATAGTATAGCAGAACTATGAAAAATGGGAATTTGTTCCCCTCAGCAGTGTCACAACTTGGACTCACTTGTAATGGACAATTGGTTTTTTGGTCCTTTATCATGTCACTTGGGATCATGACGACTCTTTCTCTCTGAATTTGGGAGTGGCTAAGAAAGAAATAATGTATTGAGTCAGATTTTGCAGACTGAATTTATTCTAAGAATAGGAGAACAATATGGTGCCAGGTGACCTGAGCCCTTTGGGCGTATGTGAGTATTATTCAATCTAGGCAGTATATCCAGAGAAAGAAAAGAACCATCTGTAACAAGCCAACTGAATCCAAGGTCAGTAAACTTATGCTTTTTAATATTCCAGTATATTCATGTTGTTTATTTGACTACCAGTGCTAGCTGTCAAGGGGAGTAAGCCCTCCCCCATTCCCGCTGTATTCCAGGATCTTCTCTTAAGGGGAACTAGGACTTGTAATCCATAGGTTTGACAAGGGTATAGACATGGTTTCTAAGTGTTTATGTGACAGCATACTTGCAGAAGGTCTCAATAACCTTTCGGGAGGGAGTGATGATTGTGTTTAACCTGCCGATATCCATCATCGTCCAAGTTGTCCCGTAAAGCCTTTCCAACCTGTCCTTTCGGTAAAAGTTCCGGGCAAAGGCCTCCCTTTGCCACACACAGTACCAGGTCATGGGCAGAAAACCCAAGAGTTCAGTTCGGGCTCACAGGCAGCTACACGGAACTTTGTATTTGGGGGAAATTGTTTTTCCCTTAAAATTTCAAAAAGGAATGAATTGATCTGAAAGTGACCACTTGGGATTAGAAGGAAAGATAGAAAGACAGAGACAGACAGAATCAGACAGAGACGGAGATAGAGAGACAGAGACAGACAGAGACACATATAGAGAATGAAGAGACAAAAAGAGGCAGACAGAGATGGATATAGAGAGACAGAGACGGACAGAGGCAGACAGAGATGGAGATAGAGAGACAGAGAAGGACAGAGGCAGACAGAGACACATATAGAGAATGAAGAGACAAAAAGAGGCAGACAGAGATGGATATAGAGAGACAGAGACGGACAGAGGCAGACAGAGACGGAGATAGAGAGACAGAGAAGGACAGAGGCAGACAGACAGAGATAGAGAGACAGAGACAGACAGAGGCAGACAGAGACGGAGATAGAGAGACAGAGACGGACAGAGGCAGACAGAGACGGAGATAGAGAGACAGAGAAGGACAGAGACAGGCAGAGACGGACAGAGGCAGACAGAGACGGAGATAGAGAGACAGAGACAGAGAGACAGAGGCAGACAGAGACGGAGATAAAGAGACAGAGATGGACAGAGGCAGACAGAGACACATACAGAGAATGAAGAGACAGAAAGAGGCAGACAGAGATGGAGATTGAGAGACAGAGAAGGACAGAGACAGACAAGACGGAGATAGAGAGACAGAGATGGACAGAGGCAGACAGAGACGGAGATAGAGAGACAGAGACAGACAGAGGCAGACAGAGACACATACAGAGAATGAAGAGACAGAAAGACGCAGACAGAGACGGAGATAGAGAGACAGAGATGGACAGAGGCAGACAGAGACAGAGATAGAGAGACAGAGACGGACAGAGGCAGACAGAGACAGAGACAGAGAGACAGAGATGGAAGCAGACAGAGATGGAGATAGAGAGACAGAGATGGACAAAGGCAGACAGAGATAGAGAGACAGAGATGGATCTCCTAGATACACCCCTAACCTGGGAGTCAGGAAGACTTGGGTTCAAATCCTTCCTTGGACATTTCCCAGCTTCATCGTCCCAGGCAAATCTCTTCATCTTCCTCGGTCTCTGTCAAATGCAGGAGAGGACTAGATGGCCTCCAGGATTTCCTCTGGGCTCAAGTCTGGGACTAGGAGCCCCCTTTAGTCACATCGAAGACCTTCAGGGATGAGGGAAATGAGGCAGGAGGTGACTGGAAGGCAACAGGAACAGCTCTGTTAGCACAGAGAGCCTCCGTGGGACAGAGATGGAGAACACAGGCCATTGGTAAGAACACTGCACTGGAGAGACAGGAGCCACATTCAAATCCATTTGACTCCTTCCTACAATGACCACAAGAGTTCACTCACTTAATCAAATATCACCTTATTTATAAGGTAATACGACATAATGACTTCTTCCATAAGCCCTGGACACCTAGACAAATAGTCCTTTGCATGCTTGCTTTAATAAATATTTTTGACTAACAAATCCTCTTTAGGCCCACTTCTGACAGGTATTTTCTAAGTTCCTTTCAAAGTGAAGAACTATCATTGCAATGATCGGCTGTTTTCCTTGTGTTCATTTCTTCTGAGATTTGCCCTTGCGGTTGGGCCACGGGCCCATCGAGTACTGAAATCCCCTCGCTGCCGTCCCCACTTCTGGGTGATCTAATTCTGGGTGCGGTGACTTTCATGGGGTAAAGAATATAACAGGAAATCGGAGGGGGCGGATTTAACGTGAATTCCCGCTGATGAGGAAAGAATCTGTCACTGCCCTTCCCTCCCCCAATTGCCCCTTCCTTTGGACTCCATTCTGCTCCCTCCACACTGGCTCAGTGGCTGCTGAGTGGGTCCTCTGAGTGAATATGCAGAAAATATGGGATTTAAAATGAGCCAAAATGCAATACCAGGCTTTGGACACCAGATGGCAGATTGAATGTGTAATATCGGAGTAATTCTCTGACTGCTCGCTAGCTTGCTCTCTCTCTTTATCTCTCTCTCTCTCTCTTTATCTCTCTCTCTCTCTCTCTATCTCTCTCTCTCTTTCTGTCTGTCTGCCTCTCTCCATTTGTCTCTCTTTTTCTCTGCATCTCTCACTTCCTCTTGTCTTCTTTGTCTTTCTGTCTGTGTGTGTATGTGTGTGTCTCTCTGTGATCTATCTCTGTGTCTCTGTGTCTCTCTCTCTTTATCTTAATGTCTCTCTCTCTCTGTTTGCATATGCGTGCATGTATGTGAGTGAGTGTGTGTGTGTGTGTGTGTGTGTGTGCGCGCGTGTATGTGTGTGTCTGTCTGCTGTTTCTCTGTCTGCCTGTTTCCGTCTCTGTCTCTTTCTCTGTCTTGGTCTACATGTCCCATTACTAAAGATCTGCTTAAGAAGAAAATTGCTGCTAAATTCCCTTCAGGACTAAGGCCACTCTATGTGGCTCTTGCAACTAAAACCCTAGGAAAAAAACAAATTAAAAAGACCCCAATTTAATACCAAACTGGAAATTCTGAAAATAAACGGGGAGATTAATAAAATTGAAAATAAGAAAATTATTGAATTAATAACTAAAAGTAAGAGTTGGTTTTATGGAACAAACAAGAAAATACAAAAACTTTTAGTTAATTTGATTAGAAAAAAGCACAAAGAGCAAATGAAAATGTTAGTCTCAAAAGTGAAAAGGAAGAATTTTCCACCAATGAAGAGGAAATTAGAGCAATGATTAGGAGTTATTTTGCCAACTATATGTCAATAGATTTGATAATCTAGGTGAAAGGGAGGAATACTTACCAAAATCTAGGTCGCCCAGATGAATAGAAGAGGAAATAAATTATGTAAATAGTCCCATTTTAGGAAAAAAATAGAACACGCTAGTAATCAACTCTCTGAGAAAAAAATCTCCAGGGTTAGATGGATTTAGATGTGAATTCCACCAAAAACTAAAGAAAAATTAATTCCAATACAATGCAAACTATATGAAAAAATAGAGACAGAAGACAAATTCCTTTTATGACACAGATATGGTGCTGAAACTAGGGGTAGATGAAAACAGAGAAAGAAAATTATGGACCAATTTCCCTAAAGAATATTGATGCAAAAATTTTGAATAAAATATTAGCAAAGAGATTACAGAAAGATATCCCCAGGAGAATATGCCATGACCAAGAAGGATTTATACCAGGAATGCAGAGCTGGTTCAATAGGAGGAAAAGTATTAGCAGAATTGACTCTATCGATAACCAAAGTAACAAAAACCATATGATCATCTCAACAGATGCAGAAAAAGCATTTGATAAGATCCAACACCCATTCCTATTAAAACACTAGAGAGTATAGGAATAAATGGACTTTTCCTTAAATAGTCAGTGGCACCTATTAAAGCCATCAGCAAGCATCATATGTAATGGGAACAAACTAAAACCATTCCCAATAAGATCAGGAGTGAAACAAGGTTGCCCACTATCACCATTACTATTCAATATTGCATTAGAAATGTTAGCTTTGGCAATAAGAGAAGAAAAAGAGATGAAAGGAATTAGAGTAATAAATGAGGAAACCAACGTATCACTCTTTGCAGATGATAAGATGGTATACTTAGAGAATCAACTAAAAAACTATTAGAAACAATTCACAACTTTAGCAAAGTTGCAGGATACAAAATAAATCCACATAAACCACCAGCACTTTTTGTATATTACCAGCAGCAAGAGATACAAAAGGAAATCCCACTCAGAATAGCTGTTGATAGTATGAAATTTAGGGGCATCTATCTGTCAAGGGAAAGTCAGGAACTATGTGAACACAACTCCAAAACACTTTCCACACAAATAAAGTCAAATCTAATCAGGCGGAAAAATATCGATTGCTCATGGGTAGGCTGAGTGAATATACTAAACAGGACAATACTGCCTAAATTAATTACTTATTTAGTGCCATACCAATCAAACTCCCAAGAAATTATTTTGCAGACCTAGAAAAATAATAACAAAGTTCATCTGAAAGAACAAAAGATCAAGAATTTCAAGGGAATTAATGAAAAAAAATGCCAGTGAAGGTGGCTCCGACCTAAAAGTTTAGGTCTTTTTACCAGACCTAAAACTATATTACAAAGCAATGGTCATCAAAACCATTTGGTCCTGGCTCAGAAATCGAGTACTCAGTCAGTGGAATAGGTTAGGATCAGAGGACAAAATAGTCAATAGCTATAGCAACCTAGTGTTTGACAAACCCAAGGATCCCAGCATTTGGGATAAGAACTCACTATATGACAAAACTGCTGGGAAAATTGCAAACTAGTATGGCAGAAACTAGCCAGGGACCCACACCTAACACCACATAGGTAAGATTAAGTCAAAAGAGTGATATTATAAGCAAATTAGAAGAACACCGCATAATTTGCCTCTCAGATCTGTGAAGAAGGAAGGAATCGGTGTCCCAAGAAGAACTGAAACTGGTAAGTGAACACCTAGTAGATAGTTTTGATGATATCAAGTTAAAAATTTTTGTACAAACAAAACTAATGCAGACACGATTAGAAGGGAAACAATACTTAGGGAAAACATTTTTACCTTTAAGGATTCTGATAAAGGCCTCATTCCTAAAACATAGAGAATTGATTCAAATTTATCAGAATACAAGCCATTCTCCAACTGACAAAGGGTCAAAGGATATGAACACACAATTTTCATAGGAAGAAATAAAAAACATTTCTAATCATATGAAAAGATGCTCTAAATCACTATTGATCAGAGAAATGAAAATTAAGACACGCTGAGACACAACTACACACCTGTGAGGTTGGCTAAGATGACAGGAAATAGGATAATGACGAATGTTGGAGGGGATGTGGGAAAACTGGGACACTGATATATTGTTGGTGGAATTGTGAATGGATCCACCCATTCTGCAGAGTGATCTGGAACGATGCCCAAAGGGCTGTCAAACTCTGCATACCCTTTGACTCAGCAGCGTTTCTACTGGGCTTATATCTGAAAGATATCTTAAAATAGGGACCCACATGTGCCAAAATGTTTGTGGCAGCCCTTTTTGTAGTAGCAAGGAATTGGAAACATAGTCCATGCCCATCAGTTGGACAATGGCTGAATAAATTATGGTATATGAATGTTATAGAATATTATTGTTCTATAAGATATGACCAGAAGGATAATTTTAGAGAGGCCTGGAAAGACTTTCATGAACTGACAAGAAGTGAAATGAGCAGAACCAGGAGATCATTGGTCACAACAACATCGATATTATGCGACAATCAATTCTGGTGAATGTGGCTCTTTCCAACAAAGAGATGACTGATGCCAGTTTCAATAATCTTGTGATGAAGAGAGCTATCTGCACCCAGAGAGAGGACTGTGGGAACTGAATGTGGATCAAAACATAACACTCTCACTCTTTTTGTTGTTGTTCACTTGCATTTTGTTTTGTACTCATTTACTTTCCTTTTTGATTGAATTTTTCTTGTGCAACAAGAGAATTATATAAATATGTTTACACATATTGGATTTAATATATATTTTAACATCAGTAACCTATACTGGATTGTTTGCCATCTAGGGGAGGAGGTAGGGGAAGGAGGGGAAAATCTGAAACACAAGAATGTGAAAGAGTCAATGCTGAAAAATTATACATGCACAGGACTTGAAAATAAAAAGTCTAAAAAAATGATCAGTAGCATTTATCTAAAACCATCAACAAGCATCATAGCTAAAGGGGACAAACTAGAACCATTTCCCATTGCGATCAGGGGTGAAACAAGATTGCCCATTATCACCATTACTATTCAATATTGTATTAGAAATGTTAGCTTTGGTGATAAGAGAAGAAAAAGAAATGAAAGGAATTAGAGTAGGTAATGAGAAAATCAAATTATCACTCTCTGAAGATGATATGATGGTAATTTAGAAAATCCTAAAAAGACAAGTAAAAAACTACCAGAAACAATTCTTCACAGCTTTAGCAAAGTTGCAGAGGACAAAATAAATCCATATAAATCTTCAGCATTTTTATATGTTACCGATAAATGCCAGTAGCAAGAGATACAAAGAGAAATTCTAATTAAAATAACTCTCGATAGTATCAAATATTGGGGAATCTATCTGCCAAGGGAAAGACAGGAAATATATGAACACAACTCCAAAACAGTTTCCACGCAAATAAAATCAGATCTAATCAGTTGGAAAAATATCGAGTGTTCATGATTAGGCAGAGCAAATATAATAAAAATGACAATACTGGCTAAATTAATCCACTTATTTAGTGCCATGCCACAAACAAACTCCTAAGTCATTACCTCACAGAGCTAAAAAACAATAATAACAAAATTCATATAGAAGAACAAAAGGTCAAGAATTTCAAGGGAATTCATGAAACAAAATGCAAATGAAGTGCCTCAGTAGACAATAAACCATTCTGTATTGATTTATTGGATTATTTTACATGCAAAAAGTGAAAGGGCCCTTTGTGCTCAAAGAGATTTTGTAAAATAATAATAATAATTCTCTCCAGGGGTAGAAAGTACAAACCTGCTTCCACAGGTGGTAAAGAGCCCCAGGGAGACAGGAGGAGAGAAAAGGCTGTTTGCATGTGGTAGTCCCATATGAGGGAAAGTTGGGCTACTGGCACACCCTGGGTATAGCTGTGAATTCTGAAGAACCAGAAAGACTTACCCTCAGAGACAAGTGATACAAAGGTTGTTTTTCAATTTGACACCTTCCTCTCCTCTCCTAGGTGAATCAATTTTGTCTATCTAGAAACTTTTCAATTTCATGTAATCAAAGCTATGCATTTTATGTTTTATAATTTCTTCTCTCCCTTGTTAGGTTCAGAATAAATCTTATCCATAGGTCTGAGAGGTACATGATCTGTTTTTCTTCCAACTTTTTAATAGTATGATCTTAAATATGAAGGTCAGATATCTATTTAGAATATATAAAGCAATGTGGTATAAGATATTGATCTGTCTAATTTCTCCCAGAATGCTCCCCACTTTTCTGAGCAGTTTTTATTGAAAACAGAGTTCTTTCGTGAATTTTTATTTTTTCTTGTTTATTGAACACTAGCTTATTGAGTACCACGGTTTCTGATTCTCCCTTGCCAATCTGTTCCATATATCTACCTCCTTCATCTAGTCTGTTCTACCTCTCTATTTAAAAAAAAAAATCTAAAGCTTTTTATTTTCTTTTTTTTTAATTTTAATTTTATTTTATTTAATAATAACTTTGTATTGACAGAATCCATGCCAAGGTAATTTTTTACAACATTATCCCTTGCACTCGCCTATGTTTCGTTTTTTCCCCTCCCTCCCTCCACCCCCCGCCAAGATGGCAAACAGTCCTATATATGTTAAATATATTGCAGTATATCCTAGATACAATACATATTTGCAGAACCGAACAGTTCTCCTGTTGCACAGGGAGAATTGGATTCAGAAGGTAAAAACTAAAGCTTTTTATTTTCAAAATACATATGTGGATAATTTTCGACATTTGCAAGGTTATGGAACCCCGGCAAGAGGGAGTACAGAGGACACTTTGGTGCACACTAAGGTTTCTGCCACATTGCAGAAGTGCCCTTGTGGAACAAGGAGCAGTGATGCATGTCAGGGGAACGGGTTGAGCCTCAGGGGCACAGTGTAGTTGCTCATAAGCAAGGATGCCTTGACAGGGCCTCTCGCCTGTGAGTGAGATGCTCGATGGCTGGATCTGCTATCCTCCCAATGGCAGATACCGTGCATACGCAAAGCCCAGGAGCTGGTCTCCGAATGGTGCTGGGGATTGTGTACTGTTCCCACACTGATCGGAAAATTTGCCGATTGCAAAAAATGTGTATCAACAAGGCTATAGGGCAGGATAAGCTGGAGCTCTGTCCACACTCTGTGAGTGTCCCGCCTCTTTCCTCTCACCTCTGAGATCAAAGGGCTCATATACTTTGAGCTTTTAAGACACTCACAACAGGCATTCACCCCTCCTCCCCCCAAACCCCGGGTTCTAATTTTTCTCCTCATCATCATTTTCCTTGATATTTATTAACTTCTGGTTTTCTACATTAATTTGGTCATTATTTTCTTGAGTTTTATAAAGGACTCCTTAGATAATTTTATTGGTGTAGTATTAAAATTTCAATTAACTTTGACAGTTCAGCTAGGTCCTCATTAGTGCAAATGACAAATCTCACCGAGTAGTCACATGTATTTGAATTCGGGCTATCCAAGTATATAAATTACATAAAATGTAGTCACTGGTTCTATTCCCATGGAAACATGCAGTGCTAATTCAAATAATGTGACGACTTCATGGACTAATTCATTGCAGTAATTGGGATTGATTCTACTTGTCACTTTTGTGATATTGTCATGGCCTAGCCATAAACATTAACCATTCCTCCCATTATTTAAACTTATTTTTATTTATGTAAAGAATATCTTGTAATTGTACTCATGCAAAACTCTTGTGTGCTTTGGTAAAGGGGTTGCCAGACACCTGAGTTATTTTGTAGTCATTTGGAATGAGATTTCCCTTTCTGTTCCAGTCTCTTGGATTTCACAGTAATTATATAGAAATGTAGTAGATGAATGTTTATTCTGTTGCCTGCAACTTTGTGGAAACTGTTGTCTTGTTGAGTGTCTTGGCTAGGATTTTCCAAATTATCGTGTCATTAACAAATAGGAATAATTTCCCTTCTTCTTCACCTATCTTTTCAGCCTTTGATTTCTTGCTTTTATATTACTGGCATTATTAGCTCATCCAGAACCATATCAAACCGTTCTGGGGAACATGGGAATCAGTGTTTCAATCCCCGAAGAGCCTGATATCTGGGCAGTGACGCCATGACACACAGGTGAATGTATAGGGAGAGATGCTAATATACTCCCATTGCATGTGGCGCTTGCCATTGGCCATGGACAGATGAGTTTTATGCGATCCAAAGCGACCCTCTGTGCCCACACTTTACATGACTTTGAACAGAAATGAGTGTTCTGTTTGGAGTTTTTTCAGCTTTAAAACATATTTCACACTGATAGTCAAAACTGTGAAAGAGATGTACGTCTTCTCATCTGCAGCCAAACATTTCCACAGAACGTGAGCCTTCTTACCTTCATAAAACAGTAACATCTTGTGGATTTTCCTATCAGCTGAAAGAGTTAATGTTCTTCAAAATGAAAGGGATTCAGTAAATGAGTGCTCCAACTTTTAAAGCCCAGACCTTCCACTCATGGTTTCGTCATGAAGGTTCTATACGGTACAGTGCTAAATTACGTCCATTACGTGTCAATGAGCATCTTTTCATAAAGATGCACCGAGAACGTATCACTACAGCAGAACAATTAGGAGCGATTCCAAAACCCCCAACGCACTTTTCCGCTGTCTTCAAAGTCTTCTAATAACAGAGTGCTTACTTAGAGGGCCCTCCCCAGTTACACAACCCTGTGGCTCAGCAAGGTTCTGCAGTCCTGAGTTCAAGAAGTGAACCCATGAAAGGTTCATAGAAGCAGTGTATACCACAGGAGGAACTTGCCTCTAGGCTTCCCAGCTTGAGGGACAGCTCTTCACCTAGGACACCTTGATTTGCTGCTGCCCAATATGTGGTCACGTCACCTAATCAGTCACAAGCCAAATATTGGTACTTGGGTCACTTTCCCACCTCTACTGTCATTGCCATACTCTCACCATCATCAGCACTGTGACATATCTACCCCAACTGATACTGATATACAGTATATATTGTATACAGCATATATTTATGCTTATAAATTACAAACATGCTAAATTTCTTTAAAAGTATCATAAATGTGTTTTATTTCAAACAGTTACATGTAAACACTGCTTGTCCTTTAGAGATTTACACTATAAATCATTCATATACAGCAACATCCTTCCCTCCATGATTCATTAGCCAGACTTCTGGTAACTTTAACCAACATGTAACTGAAACACCAGAAGAAAGTTTAAAAAATATCATCTGAGCATTAAGGAAAATAACTGCCACAAAACACAGGCACTTTATTCTGCAGAAGGGACGATAGCTAAATTTAGATGTAATCCAGAATTAGAAAAGTGTGTTATATCAAGTTCCAGATTTAATAGACTTGGCTATTGGGTTTTCCTTGGTTCGACCTAAACTCGTGTTAGCGACGCACACTTCTGGCACTGGGCTGAGGTGGAGGCAGAGTATGAGGTGATACCGAGGTGAGGTGAGTTCCCAGGCCAGGGTGTGTGGTGTGAGGCAGGGAGAGAGTTGCAGAAGACGGAGAACTGCTGGCCCACGGCCTTGTACAGTAATGGCAGCCACCCCAACAGACAGGTGCAGGGGATGTACAGTGTGCCCGTCATGGCCGCTGCAGGGGGAATTCACTGCAGCAGTGAAGGTTGGAAGCGGGAGCATAAAGAGTGGGAGAAAGAGTGTGGGAAACAGATGCATATATGATATACATGTATGTATGTATGTATTTTACTAATAGCAATTTGGAATCCCTAGGAAATAATGATGTCAAGAAAAAGAAAAATTGACTCGGAGTGTAGGATATTCAAAGAACAGTAGACTTATGATTACTTTTTCATGCAGTACAAGGAAAGAGCTGTATATCTGATATGCCAGACACTATATTCTGTGTTCAAAGAATATAATTTGTGTCGACACTATGAAACTCAACATAAAGATAAATATGATTGTTTGGTTGGAGAAGTGAGAAAAGATAAAATATTAAAACTGAAAAATACATTGACAACTCAGCAAAATACTTTTGTGAAGTAGAAGCAGCTATATATTTCATCACTGAGAGCAAGTTTTCTAGTTGCCAAGCTAATAGCACGCACCGGCAGACCATTCGTGGAGGGAGAATTTGTTAAAGAATGCCTTCTTTCTGTTGCCAAAGAGATGTGTCCAGAGAAGGCCGATTTATTTAGTACAGTGAGTCTTTCAGGACCTACAATTACACGGGGGATTGAAGAAATGTGAGACAATCTGCATCAGCATTTGCAAAACTCCATAAAAAAATTTCATATTTTTCCTCGGCACTCGACGAAAGCAATGATATTTGTGATTCTGCACAACTTCTAATTTTTATTTGTGAGATGAATGATTATTTTGAAGTCATAGAAGAGCTTGCTGCACTGCAAAACATCAAAGGAACAACTACAGGAGAGGATATCTATGAAAAGGTTTGCCAAACTATGAATGGTTTCGAGCTGGACTGGGCTACACTAGCCAGCGGGACAACTGATGGTGCTCCTAGCATGGTGGGGTCTAAGAAAGGAGTAATTGCTCACATTAAGCAAGAGATGGACAAACATAACCATTCTCATCCGATAGCCACACTGCCTCATCCACCAATAACCGCTGTGTAGTAAGTCACTGAAGTGGGACTCTGGTATGAAAATTGTGGTATCTTGTGTTAACTTCATTAGAGCTAATGACTAAATCACAGACAACTTCAGGAATTTCTGTCTGAGCTAAATGTTGAGTAGGAAGATGTTCTATATCACACAGAAGTCCATTGGCTGAGTCAACTAAATCAACTAAAAAACTATTAGAAACAATTCACAACTTTAGCAAAGTTGCAGGATACAAAACAAATCCACATAAACCATCAGCATTTTTTGTATATTACCAGCAGCAAGAGACACAAAAGGAAATTCCACTCAGAATAACTGTTGATAGTATGGAATTTAGGGGCATCTATCTGTCAAGGGAAAGCCAGGAACTATGTGAACACAACTCCAAAACACTTTCCACACAAATAAAGTCAGATCTAATCAGGCGGAAAAATATCGATTGCTCATGGGTAGGCTGAGTGAATATACTAAACAGGACAATACTGCCTAAATTAATTACTTATTTAGTGCCATACCAATCAAACTCCCAAGAAATTATTTTGCAGACCTAGAAAAATAATAACAAAGTTCACCTGAAAGAACAAAAGGTCAAGAATTTCAAGGGAGTTAATGAAAAAAAAAATGCCAGTGAAGGTGGCCTAGGTGTACCAGATCTAAAACTCTATTACAAAGCAGTGGTCAACAAAACCATTTGGTCCTGGCTCAGAAACAGAGTAGTCGATCAGTGGAATGGGTTAGGATCACAGGACAAAATAGTCAATAAACAACAGCAATCTAGTATTGCAATCCCAAAACCCAGCTTTTGGGATAAGAACTCACTATATGACAAAAACTACTGGGAAAATTGAAATCAAGTATGGCAGAAACTAGCCAGGGACACACACCTAATGCCACACGCCAAGATAAGGTCAAAATGGGTTCATGATTTAGATATAAAGGCTGATAGTATAAGCAAATTAGGAGAACATGGGATAGTTTACCTCTCAGATCTGTGGAGAAGGAAGGAATGTGTCCCAAGAACAACTAAAACTCATAATTGAACACCAAAGAAATAATTTTGATGATAGTAAATTAAAATTTTTTGTACAAACAAAACAAATGCAGACAAGATCAGAAGGGAAACAATACACGGGGAAAACATTTTTACATTTAAGGTTCTGATAAAGGCCCCATTTCTAAAACAGAGAACTGATTCAAATTTATCAGAATCCAAACCATGCTCCAACTGATAAACGGTCAAAGGATATGACCACACAATTTTCATATGAAGAAATTAAAAACATTTCTAATCATATGAAAAGATGCTCCCAATCACTATCGATCAGAGAAATGCACATTAAGACACCTCTGAGACACTACTACACAACTCTGAGATTGCCCAAGATGACAGGAAATCGGATAATGCTGAATGTTGGAGGGGATGTGGGAAAACTGGGACACTGGTACATCGTTAGTGGAACTGTGAACGGATCCAACCAAAAGAGAGAGCAATTTGGAACTAAGCCCAAAAAGCTTGTCAAACTCTGCCTACCCTTTGACTCGGCAGGGTTTCTACTGGGCTTCTATCCCAAAGACATCTTCAAAGTAGACCACATATGTAAAAATGTTTGTGGCAGCCCTTTTTGTAAGCCCTTTTGGCAAGGAACTGGAAACTGAGTGCATGCCCATCAGTTGGAGAATGGCTGAATAAGTTAGAATAGATGAAGGCAATGGAATATGATTGTTCTATAAGAAATGATCAGGAGGATAATTTTATAGAGGCCTGGAGAGACTTACATGAACTGACAAGAGGTGAAATGAGCAGAATCAGGAGATCATTGTACACGGCAACATCAATATTATGCGACGATCGATTCTGGTGAACATGACTCTTTCCAACAAAGAGATGACTGATGCCAGTTCCAGTGATCATGTGATGAAGAGAACCATCTGTACCCAGAGAGAAAACAGTGGGAACTGAATGTGGATCACAGGATAACATTCTCATTCTTCTTGATGTGGTTCACTTGCATTTTCTTTTCTCATTCGTTTCCTTTCCTTTTTGATCTAATTTTTCTTGTGCAACAAGAAAATTGTATAAATATGTTTACACATATTGGATTGAACCTATATTTTAACATGTATAACCTATATTGGGATTGCTTGTCATCTAGGGGAGGAGGTGGGGGCAGGACAGAAAAATCTGGAACACGAGGCTGTACAAGGGTCAACGTTGAAAAATTATCCATGCACATGACTTGAAAATAAAAAGTTTTTTTTAAAAATTATCAGTAGCATTTACCTAAAACAATCAACAAGCATCATAGCTAATGGGGACAAACTAGAACCATTTCCCATTGAGATCAGGGGTGAAACAAGATTGCCCATTATTACCTTTCCTAATCAATATTGTATTAGAAATGTTAGCTTTTCTTTCTCTAGCTATTTCACTTAATATATAGTATCATTTTAAAACTGTGGCTAGCTTTCTTCCAGAAATGCCAACTGATTTTTATAGACAAGCTATGTTTTTCTTTGAAGTATTTCTTCTAAGACTTCCGGCCAAGATGGTAAAGAGGAGGCACACAGCTGTGTAACCTCCACATTTTTCTCTCAGTATCCATTTCATTTCATGCCTCTGAATTAATGCTCGACTGAAAAAAAACATACAATTAGTTACCAAGAGAAACCAACCTTGAGACTCGTCAGGAAAGGTCTGTTTTTGCGTGAGGGCGGGGACGGTTATTAGATCGGAAGCAGGCTGCGGGCAGCAGCGACAGCGAGAGCACGGAAGGCAGCTCAGAGCTGAGCAGAGCGGAGAGGGGGTGGGGTGCGATAGCAGCAGTCTCTGCGGGGAGAGCTTTGCTATAGGATTAGATACTTTGCTCCGGCAGCAAGTCAGCAGCCCAGCAGAGAAGCTAAAAACACTGGGGGTGAAGAATACAACCCCAAACAGCTGGAGTCTCTCGAGACCTGGCCACCCCTCCCCCACATTGTCTCAGCACGCTGTTGGATCTCAGAGTGCAGGCGCAGTACAGTAGGGCTAGTGCCTCGCTGCTGCCCTGCAGTCTGTAGAGGAAGCTCGGTAACACACCCAGCCCCTCCCCCAAAGAAAGCAGCCTTCATTTAAGGGTTTTTTCTTCTGTCTCTTTGATAGTTTGTCTTTGATTATTAGACAAAATGAGCAAGAAACTGAAAAAGACTTTAACCCTTGACAGTTTCTATACAGATAAAGAGCAGACTCCAAATCCTGAGGAGACCAAAAACAAACGGTCCCCAGGTGAATCCCCAAAGGAGGAGATCATCTGTTCCTCAGCACAGATGAATCTCATAGAAGAAATTAAAAAGACTCACAAGGGAGCTAGAAGAAAAATGGGAAAAGGAGAGGGAGGCTTGGCAAAAGGAGAGGGAGGCTTGGCAAAAGACTCTGGAGAAGTCATCCCACTCAGTTAAAGAGAGAGTGGATAAAGAAATCAAATCCTTGAAAAATAGGATTGGTGAACTGGAAACAGAAAATAGCTCTCGAAAAAACAAAACTGGGGAAATGGAAAAAAATTCCATAGAACAAAAGAACTCAATGGGACAATTAGAAAAGGATTTTTAAAAAGTGAGTGAAGAAAATACTTCACTGAAAATCAAAGTTGAACAAATGGAATTGAATGACTCGAGGAGACAAGAAGAATCAGTCAAGCAAATCCAAAAAATCAAACAATGGAAAAGAATGTGAAATACCTTCTGGGGAAGACAACAGACCTGGAAAACAGATCCAGGAGAGACAACCTGAGAATCATCGGACTCCCAGAAAAGCATGATGAAAAAAAGAGCCTGGACACTATTTTCCAGGAAATTATCAAAGAGAACTGCCCAGAAGTCATAGAAACAGAGGGTAAAATAGACATTGAAAGAATTCATTGATCCCCTACTGAAAGGGATCCTAAAATCAAAACACCAAGAAATATAGTGGCCAAATGCCAGAACCCTCAGACGAAGGAAAAAATACTGCAAGCAGCTAGAAAAACCCAATTCAAGTATCGAGGAGCCACAATAAAGATCACTCAGGATCTGGCAGCATCCACATTAAAGGATCGAAGGGCCTGGAATATGATATTCCGAAAGGCTACGGAACTTGGTATGCAACCAAAAATAACTTACCCAGCGAGAATGAGCATCTTTTTCCAGGGAAGAAGATGGACATTCAACGAAGTAAGCGAATTTCACCTATTTTTGATGAAAAAGCCAGAACTTAACAAAAAGTTTGATCTACAAGTACAGAACTCAAGAGAAATCTAAAAAGGTAAAGATTAATTTTGAGAACTATATTTCGGTTTTAAAGATGTATAAAGAATACAGATATACCTTGTTCTAGAAACTAGATGTGGAAAGGACATTGTACCAGAAAAAGGGTAAAGTGGGGGTACTACATTTCATGAAGAGGCAAAGAAAACCTATTATATCTGAGAGAAAGAGTAGAGAGGGATGAATATAGTGAGTATTTTATTGCTTTCAGAATTGGCTTTAAGAGAAAAATTTTCAATTCTATTCAATTCTATTCAATCTATGATGAAACTTCTCCCCCCTCATTGAAAAGTGAGAAGGGAAAAGTGAAAAGGGAAGGAATAAGCTAAGTGGAGGGGAATACGGTAACTGGGAGGGAAAGGGGTAAGATAGGAGGAAGAACTCTAAGGGGGGGAGGGATACTAAAAAAAAGCAAGTGGTGCTCATAAGCTTAATACTGGGAAGGGAGGTAAGGGGGTAAGAAGGGAGAAAAGCATAAACTGGGGTTAATAAGATGGCAAGTAATACAGAATTGGTCATTTTAACCATAAATGTAAACGGGGTAAAATCCTCCATAAAGAGAAAGCGGTTAGCAGAATGGATTAAAAGCCAGAATCCTACAATATGTTGTTTACAGGAAACACACCTGAAGCGGGAGATACATGCAGGTTAAAGGTAAAAGGTTGGAGCAAAATCTACTATGCTTCAGGTGAAGTCAAAAAAGCAGGGGTAGCCATCCTGATCTCAGATCAAGCTAAAGCAAAAATTGATCTAATTAAAAGAGATAAGGAAGGGCACTATATCTTGCTAAAGGGTAGCATGGATAATGAAACACTATATTAAACATATATGCACCAAGTGGTGTAGCATCTAAATTCTGAAAAGAGAAATTAAGAGAGCTGCAAGAAGAAATAGACAGCAAAACTATAATAGTGGGAGATCTCAACCTTGCACTCTCAGAATTAGATAAATCAAACCACAAAATAAATAAGAAAGAAGTCAAAGAGATAAATAGAATACTAGAAAAATTAGATATGATAGATCTCTGGAGAAAATGTAATGGGGACAGAAGGGAGTACACCTTCTTTTCAGCAGTTCATGGAACTTATACAAAAATTGACCATATATTAGGACATAAAAACCTCAAACTCAAATGCAGTAAGGCAGAAATCGTGAATGCATCCTTTTCAGACCACGATGCATTGAAAATTACATTCAATAAAAAGCCACGGGAAAGTAGACCAAAAACTAATTGGAAACTAAACAATCTCATACTAAAGAATGATTGGGTGAAACAGCAAATTATAGACATAATTAATAACTTCATCCAAAAAAACGATAATAATGAGACATCATACCAAAATGTATGGGATGCAGCCAAAGCGGTAATAAGGGGAAATCTCATATCTCTAGAGGCCTATTTGTATAAAATAGAGAAAGAAAAGGTCAATGAATTGGGCTTGCAACTAAAAATGCTAGAAAAGGAACAAATTAAAAACCCCCAGTCAAACACTAAACTTGAAATTCTAAAAATCAAAGGAGAGATCAATAAAATTGAAAGTAAAAAAACTATTGAATTGATTAATAAAACTAAGAGTTGGTTCTATGAAAAAACCAACAAAATAGACAAACCCTTAGTAAATCTGATTTAAAAAAGGAAAGAGGAAAATCAAATTGTTAGTCTTAAAAATGAAAAGGGAGAACTCGCCATTAACGAAGAGGAAATTAGAGCAATAATTAGGAGTTACTTTGCCCAACTTTACGCCAATAAATTCGACAACTTAAATGAAATAGAAGAATACCTCCAAAAATATAGCTTGCCCAAACTAACAGAGGAAGAAGTAAATATCCTAAACAGTCCCATCTCAGAAAAAGAAATAGAACAAACTATCAATCAACTCCCTAAGGAAAAAATCCCCAGGACCAGATGGATTTACATCTGAATTCTATCAAACATTTAAAGATCAATTAATTCCAATGCTAAATAAACTATTTGAAAAAGTAGGGATTGAAGGAGTCCTACCAAACTCCTTTTATGACACAGACATGGTACTGATACCTAAATCAGGTAGGCTGAAAACAGAGAAAGAAAATTATAGACCAATCTCCCTAATGAATATTGATGCTAAAATCTTAATTAAATATTAGCAAAAAGATTACAGAAAATCATCCCCAGGATAATACACGATGACCAAGTAGGATTTATACCAGGAATGCAGGGCTGGTTCAATATTAGGAAAACTATTAACATAATTGACTATATCAATAACCAACCAAACAAAAACCATATGATCATCTCAATAGATGCAGAAAAAGCATTTGATAAAATCCAACAGCCATTCCTAATAAAAACACTTGAGAGCATAGGAATAAAAGGACTTTTCCTTAAAATAGTCAGGAGCATATATTTAAAACCTTCAGTAAGCATCATATGCAATGGGGAAAAACTGGAACCTTTCCCAGTAAGATCTGGAGTGAAGCAAGGTTGCCCACTATCACCATTATTATTCAATATTGTACTAGAAACACTAGCCTCTGCAATAAGAGTCAAGAAAGAGATTAAAGGAATTAGAGTAGGCAATGAGGAAACGAAACTATCACTCTTTGCAGATGATATGATGGTATACCTAGAGAACCCCAGAGATTCTACTAAAAAGCTATTGGAAATAATTCATAATTTTAGCAAAGTAGCAGGATACAAAATAAATTCCCATAAATCCTCAGCATTTTTATACAACACCAACAAAATCCAAGAGCAAGAGATACAAAGAGAAATTCCATTCAAAATAACTGTTGATAGCATAAAATATTTGGGAATCTACCTACCAAAGGAAAGTCAGGAATTATTTGAGCAAAATTACAAAAAAGTTTCCACACAAATAAAGTCAGACTTAAATAACTGGAAAAATATTAAGTGCTCTTGGATAGGCCGAGTGAATATAATAAAGATGACAATACTCCCTAAACTAATCTATTTATTTAGTGCTATACCAATCAGACTTCCAAGAAAATATTTTAATGATCTAGAAAAAATAACAACAAAATTCATATGGAACAATAAAAAGTCAAGAATCTCAAGGGAATTAATGAAAAAAAAAATCAAATGAAGGTGGTCTAGCTGTACCTGATCTAAAATTATATTATAAAGCAGCAGTCACCAAAACCATTTGGTATTGGCTAAGAAATAGATTAGTTGATCAGTGGAAAAGGTTGGGTTCACAAGACAGAATAGTCAACTATAGCAATCTAGTGTTTGACAAAACCAAAGATTCTAACTTTTGGGATAAGATTTCATTATTTGATAAAAACTGCAGGGATAACTGGAAATTAGTATGGCAGAAATTAGGCAAGGACCCACACTTAACACCATATACCAAGATAAGATCAAAATGGGTCCATGACCTAGGCATAAAGAACGAGATTATAAATAAATTAGAGGAACATAGGATAGTTTATCTCTCAGACTTGTGGAGGAGAAAGAAATTTGTGACCAAAGATGAACTAGAGACCATTACTTATCACAAAATAGAAAATTTTGATTATATCAAATTAAAAAGCCTTTGTACAAACAGAACGAATTACACTTGTACAAACAAGATTAGTAGGGAAGCAACAAACTGGGAAAACATCTTTACAGTTAAAGGTTCTGATAAAGGCCTCATTTCCAAAATATATAGAGAACTGACTCAAATTTATAAGAAGTCAAGCCATTCTCCAATTGATAAATGGTCAAAGGATATGAACAATTTTCAGATGATGAAATTGAAACTATTACCACTCACATGAAAGAGTGTTCCAAATCACTATTGATCAGAGAAATGCAAATTAAGACAACTCTGAGATATCACTACACACCTGTCAGATTGGCTAACATGATAGGAAGAAATGGTGGTGAATGTTGGAGGGGATGCGGGAAAACGGGGACACTGATGCATTGTTAACCATTCTGGAGAGCAATCTGGAATTATGCCCAAAAAGTTATCAAAATGTGCATACCCTTTGATCCAGCAGTGTTTCTATTGGGCTTATACCCCAAAGAGATACTAAAAAAGGGAAAGGGACCTGTATGAGCCAAAATGTTTGTAGCAGCCCTGTTTGTAGTGGCTAGAAACTGGAAAACGAATGGATGCCCATCAACTGGAGAATGGCTGGGTAAATTGTGGTATATGAATGTTATGGAATATTATTGCTCTGTAAGGAATGACCAGCAGGATGAATACAGAGAGGCTTGGAGAGACCTACATGGACTGATGCTCAGTGAGATGAGCAGACCCAGGAGATCATTATACACTTCAACAACGATATTGTATGAGGATGTATTCTGATGGAAGTTGATTTCTATGACAAAGAGACCTAACTGAGTTTCAATGGATAAATGATGGACAGAAACAGCTACACCCAAAGAAGGAACACTGGGAAACGAATGTGAACTATTTGCATTTTTGATTTTCTTCCCGAGTTATTTTTACCTTCTGAATCCAATTCTCCCTGTGCAACAGGAGAACTGTTCGGTTCTGCAAATATGTATTGTATCTAGGATATACTGCAACATATTTAACATATATAGGACTGCTTGCCATCTTGGGCGGGGGGTGGAGGGAGGGAGGGGAAAAATCAAAACATAAGTGAGTGCAAGGGATAATGTTGTGAAAAAAATTATCCTGGCATGGATTATGTCAATACAAAGTTATTATTAAATAAAATAAAATTTAAAAAAGAAAAAGAAAAGAAAAGAAAGCCTACTTAAAAAGAAAAAAAAAGAAGTATTTCTTCTAGTTAAGGTGTCATTATCTTTTAATTATATCTTTGGCTTCTTCTTATTCTTTTACTATAGTATGAATATTCTATTTTTGTCTGTTCATTCTTCCAGAATTAAATTCTGATTTGAGATTTTGAAGAAAAAAATGTTAGTTTTAACAATAAGAGAAGAAAAAGGGACTAAAGGAATTAGAGTAGGTAATGAGGAAACCAAATTATCATTCTTTGCAGAGGATATGATGGTAACTATAGAGAATCCTAAAAAATCAACTAAACAACTACTAAAAATAATTCTTCACAACTTCAGCAAAGTTGAAGTATAATTTTGGGATTTTGCTTCATCCCCCCAAAATTGACAAAGATGGCAATGGATGAGAATAGTTAATGTTATAGGGAAGGTGGGGGAAATAGGCATACTGATACAGCATTGGTGAGATTATGAATGTGTCCAACTATTCTGAAAACTGATTTGGAATTATACAAAGGAGGCAATTCGCATTTGTATCCTTTACACAGAAATCCACTACTAGTTATATTCTCCAATGAGCTCAGTGATAAAAAGAAAGGTTTTATATACACTAAGATAATTTTAATATCGAATTTTTTAAAGTAGAAAAAACCTGGAGATAAAGTTGATCCCCATGGTTTGGGAGAAAGGTGAAGAAATTGTGATACATAAATATATTGATATGTCACCATATTATAAAAAAGATGAAAAATGAAAACAGATGCATGGAAAGATCTTTATGAACTAATATAGAATGAATTAATCACAACCAGGAAAATAATAAACATAATTGCTACAGTGTAAACAGAAATTTGGAAACAAAATGAAACTGAACACAATAATTATCATAATCAATCCTGGCCCTGAAAAAACACATTAGATTTTAAAAAACCCAAAAAACAAAAAACAAAAAAAAACATTGAAATATGAATCTGTATAGAGAAAAACACAGGTAAAGAAACATATTAGGATTTCAAAATCTATCGTTCAGTAGCAATATATATAGACTGTAGATACTTTGATACTAATATAACAGTCTCCACATACAAATCCTAAGATTTTATTAAAATACCAATTTGTCAGTAGATTTAAATTGAATTTAAAATAACCTACCTTGGTTGTTTTAGACAGCTAAACAGAATCTCTAAGTTACACATTATTTTATTAAAAAAAAAAGTATTTAATCCTCAGAATTCCTCTTAGTATAAGAAAATATATGTCAC
>NC_067404.1:26655563-26685563 GCF_016432865.1 Antechinus flavipes | reverse complement strand
ATTTGGAAAAAATAGGTGAAGAATCCTATCAAATTCTTTCTATGACATAAACATGGTGCTGATACTTAAACCAGGAAGAGTCAAAACAGAGAAAGAAAATTATAGACCAATTCCCTAATGGCTATTGATGCAAAATGTTTAAATAAAATCTTAGCCAAGAGATTACAGCAATTAATTACCAGGATAATATATTATGACCAGATGGAATTTAGATCAGGAAAACAGGGCTGGTTCAAAAAAAAATAAACCCTATCAACACGATTAACAATATCAATAAGAAAAGCAACAGAAATCATATGATTATATCAATAAATGTAGGAAAAGCTTTTGACAAAACATGGCACCTATTCCTATTAAGAATACTAGGAAGCATAGGGTTAAATGGAGCTTCCCTTAAAATGATCTAAAACTGTCAGTAAGCATTATCTGTAATGAAGATAAGCTAGATGCCTTCCCAATAAGATCAGGGTGAAACAAGGATACCCATTATCACCACTATTATTATTTTTAAAATAATAGCTTTTTATTTTGAAAATATATGCAAAGCTAGTTTTTAGCATTCATTCTTACAAGACCTTGTATTCCAAATTTTTCTCCTTCCTTTCTCTCCATCTCCTCTCCTAAACAGCAAGTTATACAATATATGTTAAACACGTACAATTCTTCTATACCTAGAAATTATTATTAGAAATATTTATATACCTAGAAATTATTATAAGTGTGTGGAAACACACTTATGCTGCACAAGAAAAAAGTCAGATTAGAGAGGGGAAAAAAGAAAAAAGCAAGCAAAAAAACCCAACAAAATAATCATTTTAATTTAATATTAATAGAAATGTTAGCTTTTAGTAAAAAGAATTGAAAAAGAAATTGAAGGAATTAAAATAGACAATGGAGAAATAAAATATCACTCTGCAGATAATATGATAGTACACTTAGAAAATTCCAGAAAATTAACTAAAAACTACTTAATTATAATAAGCAAAGTCACAAGGTACAAAATAAATCCATATTAATCATTAGGATTTCTGTATATTACCAACAAAGCTGAGCAGCAGAAAGAGAAATTTCATTTAAAATAATTGTAAACAATAAAAAATATTTGGGAGTCTACCTGCCAAGACAAACATATGAACACAATTACAAAACACTTTTTATACAAATAAAAAGTGACATCTAAATTAATGGAAAAATATCAGTTGCTCATGATAAGCTGAGGTAAAAAATAAAATTATAATTCTACCTAAATTAATTTACAAAAGTAAATGTGCTATATGAATCAAACATGAATCAAAGTACCAAAATTATTTTATAGAACTAGAAAAAGAATAAAATTCATTTGGACAAACAAAAGATCAAAGTATATCAATGGAATTCATGAAAAAAAAAATGCAAAAGAAAATGGCCGGCCCATGCCAGATCTAACTATTTGGTACTGGCTAAACTAAAGTGGGGGATCAGTGGAATAAATTAGTTATGCAAGACATAGTAGCAAATGATAATAATCTACTCTTTGATATACCCAAAGACTTCAGCTTCTGGGATAAAAACTCAGTATCTGACAAAAACTGCTGAGAAAATGAGAAAATAGGATGGCAAAAATTAGGCAGAGAATAGAGAGAAATATCTCTCATACCATAAACCAAGATAAGTTCAAACTGGGTTTTTGGTAGAGAGTTGGAGGTGGGGACAGGCGGACCCATGGAGAAGGAGACAGAGGAGGAGATAGAGGGATACAGGGGGAGACGGAGGTGAGGATGGGGATGGGGGAGAGAGAGGGGAGATATACGAGCAAACAGAGAAGGAGACAGAGTAGGGATGGGTGGGCCCACAGAGAGGGGGATAGAGGGGGCTACAGAGAGGGAGAAAGAATGAGGTACGGACTGACCCATGGAGAAGAAGACAGAGGTAGGAGGTGGGGAGAGAAATGAGCCCACAGAGAGGGAGTGGGGAGAAAGGGGGGAATGGAAGAGCCCATGGAAACTGGGGGGGGGGGGGAATGGGCGGGTCCACAGAGAGGGAGACAGAGGCGGGGACGGGGAGTTCCATGGAGGAGGGGGGCAGACAGGGAGACAAACAGGGAGTAAGATGGAGGGACAGACAGGCCCAGAGAGAGGGAGACAGAAGCAGGGATAGAAGGGCCCATGGAAAGGAAGACATAGTGGGGGATAGACTGGGACACAGAGAGGGATGGAAGGGAGTACGGGAAGGCCCACTGAGAGGGACTGAGGTAGGGACGCACAAGCATATGGAGGGAGACAGAGCAGGGGAAGTATAGATCCATAGAGAGAGAAGGAGGGGGGTATGGATAGGCCATAAAGAGGGAGAGGGGGGGACGGACTGGCCCATGGAGAAGGAGACAGAGGTGGGGACGGATGGTCCCACAAAGAGGGAGATGGGGGGAATGGACGGGTGCATGGTGAGGGAATCAGCAGGGGGACGGACTGGTTCATGGAAAAGGAAGGGGGTTCGTACTGGCTCATGGAGAAAGAGATAGGGGGTATGGATGGACACAGGGAGGAATGGAAGGGCATGGAGAAGGAGATAGAGGTGGGGACAGACTGGTTCATGGAAGAGACAGAGCGGGGACAGACGATTCTGCAGAGAGGGAGCCAGAGTGGGTAAAGACGAGCCCAAAAAGAGGAAGACAGGGGGGGATAGAAGGGAGGACAGAGAGGATGACAAAGTGAGACAGAGAAGGAGACAGTGAAGGATGGACTGGCGCATGAAGAAGTGGACAGGAGGGTCAGACTGGTCCATGGAGGAGACAGAGGTGGGAGGGGGGGACGGACTGGGCATGCAGAAGGAGACAGAGGTGGGAATAGACTACTCTATGGAAGAGACAGAGGAGGGGGGGGTATAGACTGGCCCATGGAGGAGACGGGGGGGGGGGGGGAAGAGGGGGAGCCGGGACAGACAATCCCACAGAAAGGGAGATAGAGCAGGATAGAGACGAGCCCACAAAGAGGAAGATAGAGAGGGGGTATAGAGGGGAGGACAAAGAGGGAGACATAGTGAGGGAAGGACTGACCCATTGAAAAGGAGACAGAGGGGGGACAGACTGTCCCATGGAAAAGGAGAGGGGGGTTGGATGGACTCACAGAGAGGGAGACAGAGGGGAGTTTGGAACGGCTCATAGAGAGGGATGAAATGGGGAAGGACACATGGTCCTATGGAGAGGAAGGGAGGAGTGGATGGATGGGCCCACAGAAAGGGAGAGAGACGTGGGGATGGACGGGCCAATGGAGAGGAACACAGAGCGGGGGATAGAGGGAGCAACAGAAAGGGAGACAGATTGGGGGATGGACTGGGTCATGAAGAAAAATAGAAGCAGGGAACAGACAGAAGCATTGAGAGAGACAGAGGTGAGGACGGAAGGGCCCATGGAAAGGAAGACGGGGGGAAGGGGGTGGAGAGGGATGGAGGAGCATATGAAGAGAGACAGAGCAGGGAAAGATGGATCCACAGAGAGAGATAGGGGGTGAAGGATGGTCCAGGAGACAGAGGGGGTGATGGACTGGCCCATGAAGAAGGAGGGGGCTGATAGACTGACCCATGGAGAATGAGGCAGAGAGGGCCACAGACTGGTCCATGGAAGACACAGAGGTGGGGTTGGACTGGCCCATGAAGGAGGAGAGGAAGGGGTTCTGACTGGCCCATGTAGAAGGAGACAGAGGGGGGCATGGACGATCCCACAGAGAGGGAGACAGAGAGGGGGGATAGAGGAGGCAGCAGAGAGGGAGACCGATTGGGGGATGGACGGGACCATTGAGAGAGACAGAGGAGAGGACGGAAAGGCCCATGGAAAGGGAGACAGAGGGGGGATAAATGACTATATGAAGAGAGAAAGAGCAGAGGAAGGAGGGATCCACAGGGTGGGGCAGATGAGCCCATAAAGAGGGAAAAAGAGGGGAAAAGGGGGTGATGGGCTGGCCCATGGAGAAAGAGACAGAGGTAGGGATGGATGGTCCCACGAAAAGGGAGACAGAGGGGGGATAGATTGGTTCATGGAAAAAGAGGAGGGGACAGACTAGATCATGGAGAAGGAAATGGGGGGGGGGGTGTATGGATGGGCCCATGGAGAAAAAGATAGAGGGCCATGGAAGAGACAGAGGTGGGGTTGGACTAATGAAGGAGGAGATGGGGGGATACAAACTGGCCCATGGAGAAGAAGACAGAGGAGGGGACAGACAATCCCACAGAGAGGGAGACAGAGGTGGGGAGAGACGAGCCTACAAAGAGGAAGATAGAGAGGGAAGATGGGGGGGGCAGAAAGGGAGACAGAGAGGAAGACAGGGAAGGAGATATAGTGAGGGACAGACTAGCCCAAGGAAGAGGAGACAGAGGGGGGACGGACTGTCCCATGGAAAATGAGACAGAGAGGGGGATGGATGGTCCCACAGAAAGGGAGGGTGAGGCGGACAATGGACAATGGAGAGTAAGACAGAGTGGGGGTAGAGGGGGGCAACAGAGAGGGAGACCAATTGGGGGACAGACGGGATCATTGATGGAGGAGACAGAAGGACCTGTGGAGAAGGAGACAGAAGGGGGGTCTAGATGGGGCTATAGAGAGGGAGACATAGTGGGGAACGGATGGCCCATGGAGGAGGTTGGGGGACAATGGGACCACGGAGAGGAAGAAAGAGGGGTAGATGGATGGGCCCAAGGAGAAGAAGGGGGGATGGAGGGAATGCCTTAGAGGGAGACGGATTGGGGGACGGACTGGCCCATGGAGAAGGAGATGGGGGGATGGATGGGACCACTGAGAGAGAGGGGGTAGTGGTGGACAGAAGGGCCCAAGGAAAGGGACAAGGGGGGAACAAGTGGGCCCATGGAAAAGGAGAAGAGTAAGGGACAGATGGGCCCACAGAAAGGGACAGAAGGGGGTACAGATGGGCCCACAAAGAGACAGTGGGGGTGGGTGGGCCCATGCAAAGGGATGGAGGGGGGGCGGACAGTGCCATGGAGAGGGATGGGAGGATGGAGGGGCACATGGTGAGGGAGACAGAGGGAAGGACGGACTGCACCACTGAGAAGGAGACAGGGCCAAGATAAAGGGAGGGACAGAGAGGGAGACAGAGGAGAAGACAGAGAGGGTTACATAGTGAGAGATGGACTGGCCCATGGAGAGGGAGACAGAGGGGGTGATGGACTAGCCCATAAAGAGGGAGGAAGTGGGGGGTATGGATGGTCCCATGAAGAGGGATGGAAGGAAGGATGGACAGGCCCACAGAAAAGGAGACAGCATCAGGGACAGAAGGACCCATGGAGAAGAAGAGGCAGGGGGGAGGGCGGGGAATGGAAGGGCCCATTGGAAAGGGAAGTGGGGAATGAGTAGGCCCACAGAGAGAGAGAGAGAGAGACCAAGAGAGAGAGAGAGAGAGACAGAGAGAGAGAGAGAGAGAGACAGATAGAGGGAGGGACAGACTGGTCCATAGAGAAGGAGAGGGGCAGATGGGACCACAAAGAGGAAGGGGGGTTCTGGACAAGCTCACTTAGATGGACAGAGGGGGCAATGGAGAGGGAGACAAAGTGGATAATGGACTGTCCCATGGAGAAGGAGACAGGGCGGGACACGGAGGGTCCCACAATGAGGGAGACAGAGGTGGAAATGGACGGGTCCACAGAGAGGACGAGAGAGGGAGGAAAAGAGGGGGAACAGAGAAGGAGACAGATAGGGGGACACAGGAGGGGGGGAAGGACGGGCCCATGCAAAAGGACAGAGGGAGGAGACAGACAAACCCACAAAGAGAAACACGGAGGGGGAGACAGAGAGCGACACATAGTGAGAGATGGATTGACCCATGGAGAAGAGACAGAAGGGGGGATGGATGGGCCAACAGAGAGGGAGACAGAGGGGGGAGTAGAGGGGGGGAACAGAGAGGGAGACATAGTGAGTGACTGGCCCATGGAAAAGGGGACAGAAGGGAGATAGACTGTCCCATGTAGAAGGAGAGGGGAACGGATGGGGCCACAGAGAAAGAGAGAGGGAAGAGTGGAAGGGCCCACAGAAAGGGAGACAGAGGGTGGGACAGATGAGCATATGGAGAAGGAAAGCGAGGGGGGGTTAGGAAAGAACCACAGAGAGGGGGGGGGACACGGATGGTCCCATAAAGAGGGAGACAGAGGGGAGGACGGACTAGCCCATGGAAAAAGAGACGGGGGTGGGGGGAGAAGGACTGGCACATGGAGAAAAAGACAGAGGGGGGTACGAACAGGCCCATGGAAAGAGGGGAATGGAGAGGGATTGGGGGGGCTAGAGGGAGGAACAGAGAGGGAGAAAGAGGAAGAGACAGAGTGGAGGTTGGACGGGCCCATGGAGAAGGAGATAAAGAGGAGGACAGATGGTCCCATGGAGAGTAAGAGAGGGGCCAATGGACGGGGCCATGGAGAAGGCCATGGAGGGGGAGACGAAGAGAAGCAGGTGAAGAGAGCAAGAGGCAGGGAACAAAGTGGGAGACAGAATGGGGGCCGGAATGGCCCATGGAGGGGGGGACAGATGGCCTTATTGAGAGGGTGGGGGAACGGATGGGCCCACTGAGAGGAAGACAGGGGTGGTATGCATGGCCCCACGGAGAGGAACGGAGCAGTGAAGGGGCAGGCCCCCCAAAATGGGTTTTTGACATAAAGGCTGATACTATAAACAAATTTATCAGAACAAGGAATAGTTTGTTTTTCATGTCTATGGAGAAAAGAAGAATTTATGACCAAAGAACAGACAGAGAACATTATGAAATGCAAAATAGATAATTTTGATTACATTAAATGTAAAAGATTTTATACAAACAAAACCAATACAACCAAGATTAGAAAGAAAACAGAAAGATGAGATGAACAAATAAAAGCTGTAGTCATATGAAAAAAAATGCTCTAAATCACAATTAAAGAAATGCAAATAATTTTTTTTTTTTATTAGAAGCAAACCAAAGTTTATTACATTCTCCCAAGAATCAGGCGTCCCACCCCATCAAGGAGATAACTGAAGGGAGGAGGCACCCTAGGGGGCAGGGTCAACACTTTTAATCCCTAATGCAAATACCCCCTCCCACCACTGACCCTCATCCTTATTGGCTGAGGATCTTACATTTTAAACCCGGGAACTACCCAAGAAATTGACCATGACCAATAAGTACATAGTTGCCCATATTTGATGGAAACAGAAAGACACTGATGTCATAGGAGGATAACAAGAAGGGGACTTAAGTATGCCCTTAGGAGGATAGCAGGGAAGGGGCTTAAGTATCCTTTGACTTAATGCTTAAAGTCCTTCAGGCCTACTCAAACTTTGAAATAGATGAAGCCTTACTCGATTTTCACAACTGTCTTGAAAGATCTCACCTCATCTCGTTCAATCCCCCCCTCTTATTTGTACACTGAGATCTCTTTAAATTCTGGTAGCATAACTTCACATTCCCTATTGAATTCCTCATCCTCTTCTGGCTCCAGTGGGTCCACTGGCTCCCATCCTCTTCCTTTTAACACCATCAATCTAACAGACCCTTCGGCTTTCTCTTCCGACCTAATCATTCTAGATAATAAGGTTTGGACTATTCTGGTTATCAATCGGATCAAACAAGGTATGCAGATAGAGAGTAATATAACACTACTGAGAGCTATGAGGCCAAACCAAAGGAGCTGCTTCCACTAGCTTCCCCCAAACCAGGACCACCAAGAAGTATTGAACGGTGAGGTCCAGTTCTGTACAGGAACATGAGCAAGTTTCCTAATGTTCTTAATGACTTTTTACAAGATTTCCATTGTCATCTTTATACAACAAATATACAAATTTAGTTTTGCACAAACTCCCCCTTACTCAGCCAGCAAATAATCCAGCACAAGGCTGTTGTAAAACAGCCTCTCTTGTTTGAGTAGCTTGGTCAGCCAAAAGATCTAGTGCCTCAGCTGTCTAATTGGTGATAATCTCTACAACTGCTTGAAGCTTAATTATTCTGTTCAACATATATATTGGGGTTCTATATCCCCAACTTCTATCTTGAGCCAAGTGGCTGGCTCATACTCTTTAACTTTTCTTTCTGGAGGCCAGGCATCATCTCCAGTCTGAGTAATGGAGGTATCTGAACCCCATTTCTCTCTTCCCAAATCATCATACAACTGAATCCCTAAATATTGGTTTGCCTATTCAGGAAGAAAGAAAAATTTTGGCCTTATTAGTCCAATATAGCAAATCCCTGTCCAATTAAGAGGTAGGTGAGTATAAGCAGTTAAGCCACAGATCCAATAATGTCTCTTTCGAGCAGGCTGTTCCCTCAAAAATATGTCTGAACTATTTATTCCTTTAAAAGGGTAATATTGCTGGTCTCTCGTCCCTAGGGGACCTTCCCCCACAAAGGTGACATAATGACATTTCCATAAACCCTGCTCCTTCCTGCAACTACAATTGGCAACTGACCATTGACCTATTAGGTTAGAGGTATTCCAAAATGTGGAAACAGAGTCCCATGTTTCCCAGGGTGACATTGTACCAACCCCATTTGATGTCTAGACAGGTGAAAAACTTAGTTTTCCAAATCCTTGCAGCCTCCCTCGTATCTCCTAGAGACAGAGCAGACAAAAGAAAGCCTTTTGTCAATCTGCAGCAATTCCTAAAGAATTGTGCCAGAGCTCCCAAGAGCTCCAAACAACAACTGCAGTGTCCACTACAAGATAAGGAAATAAAAAGTCTTTTACCTTGTCCAGAGTTAAGTCCACTCACATACACTATTTCCCAGCTTCAAACTGCCCTGTTTAACAAATCATATCTTCTGTCAATGGCCAATGATGTTTCTCTTCTAAGTTCCAGAAATCAGTCCCATTATGAATTTGGGATCAGTTACTAAGGATCCAGGCTGGGCTTAAGGGGACAGGTACCCATGGCCATGCAAATAAAAATTCTAAGGCACTATTTCATATATCAGACTGGCTCATATTACAGAAAAGAAAAATAACAAATGCTGGAGAAAATGTGGGAAAATTGAAAGACTAATGCACTGCTGGTGGAGTTTTGAACTGATTCAACTATTCTAGAAAGCAATTTGGAACTATGCCCAGAGAACAATCAAGTTGTACATAGCTTTCAATCCAGCAATATCACTATTACTAGGTCTGTATCCCAAAGAAATTCTAAAAAAGGGATACACAAAAATATTTATAGCAGCTCTTTTTTGGGGTAGCAAAGTATTGGAAATTAAGGGGATGCCCGTCAATTGGGGAACAGCTGAACAAGTTGTGATATATGAATGTAATGGAATATTACTGTGCTATAAGAAATGATATACGGGCGGATTTCATAAATATCTAGAAATTCTTACCTTAAATTATGCCGAAAGTGAGCAGAAGCAGAACATTTGTATATAGTAACAGCAAGATGATGTGATGATCAATTATGACGGACTTAGCTATTCTCAGCAATACAGTGATCCAAGACAGTTCCAAAAGACTCAGGATAGAAAATGCTCATCCAGAGAGAGAACTATGGAGTTTGAATCCAGGTCAAAGCATACTATTTTCACTTTTTCTGTCTTCTTTTGTGGCTTTTCCCCCTTGTTCTGTTTCTTCTTTCACAATATGACTGATGTGGAATTATTTTTACATGATTGCACATACATAGCCTATGTCAGATTTCTTGCTGTCTTTGGGAAGGGGGTGAGGAGAAGAAGAAAAAAATTGGAACTCAAAATTTTATAAAAACGAATGTTGAAAACTATCTTTCCATGTAATTGGGGAAAATAAAATACTAATTCCAACAAAAAGAGATAATAAAAAGCAATCAGAATTCATACTAAACTAGTCCAAGGCTTTTGCAGAGAGGATACTATATTTTAAGCTTGATACTGATGGCTTCTGTTATGCAAGAGTTGAGAATGTTGTGCTATATTAACAATTCCACAAGAGGGCATGAGAATAATATAAAACACACAGAATCATTCAAACCTGGTTCTCTGTATTTTTCCAGGTTTGACTCATCTCCATCAACATCTCTGACCTCTCACCACAAAATACTGACCAAAAATGTAAGAGGCTAAAACTTATTCCTTCAGAACAAGAATCAGCAAGGAGTATTGCCAGATTACTGGTGTTAGTCACGAGACCTGGATCTAAGGGGTCCTTGTGATATTCTAAACATGAGGAACTCATTTCATCCAAATACTGAACTTGAAATAACAGAACCATCACACCTGCTTCTAACAGGAGGTGAGGAAACTTAAGCCTAAGGGCATGGTTTGCCCATAATCACATGTGTAAGAAGCATCAGAAGGGGAATTTGAACCCAAGTTCTCTAAATCCAGAGCCAGGGCTCTTTCCCCTGTATCACCCTGTTTTCCCAATAACACAATAACAGTCAGCAAAGACTATTGCCTGAGGTAGTTGTAGAGGTAGGGTCTGGAGTCAGGAAAACCTGAGTTCAAATATGCCCTCAGATACTTAGCTAGAACACCCTGGGCAAGTCATTTAACCTCAGTTCTCTCAACTGGAAAATAGGAATAATAATTGTAACTACCTCCCAGGGATGTTGTGAAGATAAAATGAAATAAAATTTATAAAGTACCTGGCACATAATGGATACTCTATAAATGCAGGTTATTATTACTACAGGGAAGCTAGGTGGCATTGCAAGGGATGGAATGCTGAGCCTAGAAGCAGGAAGCCCTGAATTCAAATCCGGCTTCAGACACTTACTAGCTATGTCATCCTGGGAAAGTCGATTAACCCTGTTTACCTCAGTTTCCTCGTCTGCAAAATAAGCTAAAGAAGGAAATAGCAAACCACTCCAGTATCTTTGCTAAGAAAACCCCAAATGGGGTCATGAAGAACTGGACGTGATTATAAACCAATAACATATTACTAGAAGGAATTCACATAAAGCTAAGTGTTGAATTGGATGGCATCTGATGTCCTTTCATCTTCAAGCTACTACAATAAAACTTTTCTATTATTTTAAATGTAATGTTTTATGGAAGAGATCCAACCATTTAAACTTAGCATGTCATTTTTCTCATATGTAGTCATTTGCAATAGATTATTCTCTCCATGAGAAGTAGTATCATATAGTGTTTAGAGCTGAAACTAAGTTCTAAGAAATGTATCGACCAAGTTTCTCATATCTACATGCTAGTTTTTATCCCAGAGTTTCCAGGTGGTCTTCCAAATAAATAAAAATAATGATATTAGTAACTAGAAGTTAGAGCTTGAAGGTTTGTAAAGCATTTTACATATTTCTCTCACTTGATCCTTACCACAACTCTGAGACAAGTACTATTATTATTCTGTTTTACAGCAGAGGAAAGTGAAGGCAACAGAAATGACACGCTCGGGGTCACACAATTGATGTACAGTAAGGTTCAGAAAAACTGCAAGACTCAAACTCATGTTTCCATAACTCCAAGGTCAATATTCTGTCTACTGTGCCACTTGGTTGCCTTCATCATGTTTTACTGACCATCAGAGAGTCATCATTTAAAATTTGCAAGGATTTGGATAGGAAAGATAGTTTTCCAAGGAGGGGATTAGGGACAACACAGTTTGAGAAGGAGGAAGATCTGAGCACCAGGGTCCATTAAAAGCACATTAAAAATCAATTTGTAGGTTCCCAAATGAAAAAGTTGTTAGGGACAAGGAAGCCTGCTCTTCCATGTCAGTGGGGGAAAAGACCAAGTTTGTAGGCTTTGACTTAATCATGGAACTATCTGAAATTCTTTTTTTTTAATTTTTATTTAATAATTACTTTATATTGACACTCGTTTCTGTTCAAATTTTGTTTCCCTCCCTCCCTCCACCCCCTCCCCTAGATGGCAAGCAGTCCTTTATATGTTGGATATGTTGCAGTATATCCTAGATACAATATATGTTTGCAGAACCGAACAGTTCTCTTGTTGCATAGGGAGAATTGGATTCAGAAGGTATAAATAACCCGGGAAGAAAAACAAAAATGCAGATAGTTCACATTCGTTTCCCAGTGTTCTTTCTTTGGGTGTAGCTGCTTTTGTCCGTCATTTATCAATTGAAACTCAGGTCTCTTTGTCGAAGAAATCCACTTCCATCAAAATATGTCCTCATACAGTATCGTTGTCGAAGTGTATAATGATCTCTTGGTTCTGCTCATTTCACTTAGCATCAGTTCATGTAAGTCTTGCCAGTCCTCTCTGTATTCATCCTGCTGGTCATTTCTTACAGAACAATAATATTCCATAACATTCATATACCACAATTTACCCAGCCATTCTCCAATTGATGGGCATCCATTCATTTTCCAGTTTCTAGCCACTACAAACAGGGCTGCTACAAACATTTTGGCACATACAGGTCCCTTTCCCTTCTTTAGTATTTCTTTGGGATAGAAGCCAATAGAAACACTGCTGGATCAAAGGGTATGCACAATTTGATAATTTTTTGGGCATAATTCCAGATTGCTCTCCAGAATGGTTGGATTCGTTCACAACTCCACCAACAATGCAATAGTGTCCCAGTTTTCCCGCATCCCCTCCAACATTCATCATTATTTTTTCCTGTCATCTTAGCCAATCTGACAGGTGTGTAGTGGTATCTCAGAGTTGTCTTAATTTGCATTTCTCTGATCAATAGTGATTTGGAGCACTCTTTTATATGAGTGGAAATAGTTTCAATTTCATCATCTGAAAATTGTCTGTTCATATCCTTTGACCATTTATCAATTGGAGAATGGCTTGATTTTTTATAAATTTCAGTCAGTTCTCTATATATTTTGGAAATGAGGCCTTTATCAGAACCTTTAACTGTGAAAATGTTTTCCCAGTTTGTTGCTTCCCTTCTAATCTTGTTTGCATTAGTTTTGTTTGTACAAATGTATGTACAAATGTATGTAATCGAAATTTTCTATTTTGTGATCAGTAATGGTCTCTAGTTCATCTTTGGTCACAAATTTCTTTCTCCTCCACAAGTCTGAGAGATAAACTATTCTATGTTCCTCTAATTTATTTATAATCTCGTTCTTTATGCCTAGGTCATAGACCCATTTTGATCTTATCTTGGTATATGGTGTTAAGTGTGGGTCCATGCCTAATTTCTGCCATACTAATTTCCAATTATCCCAGCAGTTTTTATCAAATAATGAATTCTTTTCCCAGAAGTTAGGGGCTTTGGGTTTGTCAAACACTAGATTGCTATAGTTGACTATTCTGTCTTGTGAGCCTAGCCTTTTCCACTGATCCACTAATCTATTTCTTAGCCAATACCAACTGGTTTTGGTGACTGCTGCTTTATAATATAATTTTAGATCAGGTACAGCTAGGCCACCTTCATTTGATTTTTTTTTTCATTAATTCCCTTGAGATTCTCGACTTTTTATTGTTCCATATGAATTTTGTTGTTATTTTTTCTAGATCAATAAAATATTTTCTTGGAAGTCTGATTGGTATAGCACTAAATAAATAGATTAGTTTAGGGAGTATTGTCATCTTTATTATGTTCGCTCGGCCGATCCAAGAGCACTTAATATTTTTCCAATTATTTAAGTCTGACTTTATTTGTGTGGAGACTTTTTTATAATTTTGCTCATGTAATTCCTGACTTTCCTTTGGTAGATAGATTCCCAAATATTTTATGGTATCAACAGTTATTCTGAATGGAATTTCTCTTTGTATCTCTTGCTGTTAGGTTTTGTTGGTGATGTATAAAAATGCTGAGGATTTATGGGGATTTATTTTGTAGCCAGCTACTTTGCTAAAATTATGAATTATTTTCAATAGCTTTTTAGTAGAATCTCTGGCGTTCTCTAGGTATACCATCATATCATCTGCAAAGAGTGATAGTTTGGTTTCCTCATTGCCTACTCTAATTCCTTTAATATCTTTCTCGACTCTTATTGCCGAGGCTAGTGTTTCTAATACGATATTAAATAATAATGGTGATAGTGGGCAACCTTGCTTCACTCCAGATCTTACTGGGAAAGGTTCCAGTTTTTCCCCATTGCATATGATGCTTACTGATGGTTTTAAATATATGCTCCTGACTATTTTAAGGAATAGTCCTTTTATTCCTATGCTCTCAAGTGTTTTTATTAGGAATGGATGTTGGATTTTATCAAATGCTTTTTCTGCATCTATTGAGATGATCATATGGTTTTTGTTTGTTTGGTTATTGATATAGTCAATTATGCTAATAGTTTTCCTAATATTGAACCAGCCCTGCATTCCTGGTATAAATCCTACTTGGTCATAGTGTATTATCCTGGTGATGATTTTCTGTAATCTTTTTGCTAATATTTTATTTAAGATTTTAGCATCAATATTCATTAGGGAGATTGGTCTATAATTTTCTTTCTCTGTTTTCAGCCTACCTGGTATGGGTATCAGTACCATGTCTGTGTCATAAAAGGAGTTTGGTAGGACTCCTTCAATCCCTATTTTTTCAAATAGTTTATATAACATTGGAATTAATTGTTCTTTAAATGTTTGGTAGAATTCAGATGTAAATCCATCTGGTCCTGGGGATTTTTTCTTAGGGAGTTGATTGATAGTTTGTTCTATTTCTTTTTCTGAGATGGGACTGTTTAGGATATTTACTTCTTCCTCTGTTAGTTTGGGCAAGCTATATTTTTGGAGGTATTTTTCTATTTCATTTAAGTTGTCGAATTTATTGGCATAAAGTTGGGCAAAGTAACTCCTTATTATTGCTCTAATTTCCTCTTCGTTAGTGGCGAGTTCTCCCTTTTCATTTTTAAGACTAACAATTTGATTTTCCTCTTTCCTTTTTTTAATCAGATTTACTAAGGGTTTGTCAATTTTGTTGGTTTTTTCATAGAACCAACTCTTAGTTTTATTAATCAATTCAATAGTTTTTTTACTTTCAATTTTATTGATCTCCCTTTTATTTTTAGAATTTCAAGTTTAGTGTTTGACTGGGGGGTTTTAATTTGCTCCTTTTCTAGCATTTTTAATTGCAAACCCAATTCATTGATCTTCTCTTTCTCTATTTTATACAAATAGGCCTCTAGAGATATGAAATTTCCCCTTATTACCGCTTTGGCTGCATCCCATACATTTTGGTATGATGTCTCATTATTATCGTTTTCTTGGGTGAAGTTATTAATCATGTCTATGATTTGCTGTTTCACCCAATCATTCTTTAGTATGAGATTATTTAGTTTCCAATTATTTTTTGGTCTACTTCCCCCTGGTTTTTTGTTGAATGTAATTTTCATTGCATCGTGGTCTGAAAAGGATGCATTTACTATTTCTGCCTTACTGCATTTGAGTTTGAGGTTTTTATGTCCTAATATATGGTCAATTTTTGTATAGGTTCCATGAACTGCTGAAAAGAAAGTGTATTCCTTTCTGTCTCCATTAAATTTTCTCCAGAGATCTATCATATCTAACTTTTCTAGTATTCTATTTACCTCTTTGACTTCTTTCTTATTTATTTTGTGGTTTGATTTATCTAATTCTGAGAGTGCAAGGTTGAGATCTCCCACTATTATAGTTTTACTGTCTATTTCTTCTTGCAGCTCTCTTAGTTTCTCTTTTAAGAATTTAGATGCTACCCCACTTGGTGCATATATGTTTAATATAGATAGTGCTTCATTATCCATGCTACTCTTTAGCAAGATATAGTGTCCTTCCTTATCTCTTTTAATTAGGTCAATTTTTGCTTTAGCTTGATCTGAGATCAGGATGGCTACCCCTGCTTTTTTGACTTCACCTGAAGCATAGTAGATTTTGCTCCAACCTTTTACCTTTAACCTGCATGTATCTCCCCGCTTCAGGTGTGTTTCCTGTAAACAACATATTGTAGGATTCTGGCTTTTAATCCATTCTGCTAACCGCTTCCTCTTTATGGGGGAGTTTACCCCATTCACATTTATGGTTAGAATGACCAATTCTGTATTATTTGCCATCTTGTTAACCCCGGTTTATGCTTTTCTCCCTTCCTTCCCCTTTCCCCCCCTTCCCAGTATTAAGCTTGTGAGCATCACTTGCTTCTCACAGCTCTCCCTTTTTAGTGTCCCTCCCCCCGCCTTAGAATTCCTCCCCCTATCTTACCACTTTCCCTCCCAGTTCCCGTATTCCCTTCCGCTTAGCTTATTCCTTCCCTTTTCACTTTTCCCTTCTCACTTTTCAATGAGGTGGGAGAAGTTTCGCCATAGATTGAATATGTCTTAAGATTTTTCACTTAAAGCCAATTCTGAAGGCAGTAAGATACCCACTATATTCATCCCCCTCCATTCTTTCTCTCAGATATAATAGGTTTCCTATGCCTCTTCATGAGATGTACTACCCCCACTTTACCCTTTTTCTGGTACAATGTCCTTTCCACATCAATTTCTAGAACAAGGTATACATGTATTCTTTATACATCTATATAGTCAAAATATAGTTCCCAAGATTAATCTTTACCTTTTTAGATTTCTCTTGAGTTCTATATTTGTAGATCAAACTTTTTGTTAAGTTCTGGTTTTTTCATCAGAAATAGATGAAATTTGCTTACTTCGTTGAATGTCCATCTTCTTCCCTGGAAAAAGATGCTCATTCTCGCTGGGTAAGTTATTTTTGGTTGCATACCAAGTTCCTTAGCCTTTTGGAATATCATATTCCAGGACCTTCGATCTTTTAATGTGGATGCTGCCAGATCCTGGGTGATCCTTATTGTGGCTCCTTGATACTTGAATTGGGTTTTTCTAGCCTCTTGCAATATTTTTTCCTTCGTCTGAGGGTTCTGGCATTTGGCCACTATATTCCTTGGTGTTTTGATTTTAGGATCCCTTTCAGTGGGTGATCGATGAATCCTTTCAATGTTTATTTTTTCCTCTGTTCCTATGACTTCTGGGCAGTTCTCTTTGATAATTTCCTGGAAAATAGTGTCCAGGCTCTTTTTTTCATCATGTTTTTCTGGAAGTCCAATGATTCTCAGATTGTCTCTCCTGGATCTGTTTTCCAGGTCTGTTGTCTTCCCAGAAGGTATTTCACATTTTTCTCCATTGTTTGATTTTTTTGGATTTGCTTGACTGATTCTTCTTGTCTCCTCGAGTCATTCAATTCCACTTGTTCAAGTCTGATTTTCAGTGAAGTATTCTCTTCACTCACTTTTTTAAAATCTTTTTCTAATTGTCCAATTGAGTTCTTTTGTTCTGTGGAATTTTTTTTCCATTTCGCCAATTTTGTTTTCCAGTTCACCAATCCTATTTTTCAAGGATTTTACTTCTTTATCCACTCTCTCTTTAACTTTCTCCAGGCTCTTTTGCCAAGCCTCCCTCTCCTTTTCCCAAGCTTCCCTCTCCTTTTGCCAAGCCTCCCTCTTCTTTTCCCAAGCCTCACTCTGCTTTCCCCATTTTTCTTCTAGCTCCCTTGTGAGAGCCTTTTTAATCACTTCTATGAGGTTCATCTGTGCTGAGGAACAGATGATCTCCTCCTTTGGGGATTCACCTGGGGACTGTCTGTTTTTAGTCTCCTCAGGATTTAGAGTCTGCTCTCTATCTGTGTAGAAGCTGTCAAGGGTTAAAGTCCTCTTCAGCTTCTTGCTCATTCTGTCTATTAATCAGAGACAAACTACCAAAGAAAAACAGAAAAAACTGGAGTCTTTCTTTGGGGGAGGGGCTGGGTATGTTATCGAGCTTCCTCTACAGACTGCAGGAGGCAGCAGTGAGGCACTAGCAGGACTGTGCTGCGCCTGCGCTCTGAGATCCCAGAGCGTGCTGAGTCACTGTGGGGGGGAAGGGGGGGACGGCCAGGTCCCGAGAGACTCCAGCTGTTTGGGGTTGTATTCTTTAGCCCCGGTGTTTTTAGCTTCTCTGCTGGGCTGCTGACTTGCTGCCGGAGCAAAGTATCCAAACCTGTAGCGAAGCTCTCCCCGCAGAGACGGCTGCGATCACTCCCCACCCCCTCTCCAGTCTGCTCCCGTGCTCTCACTGCCGCTGCCCTCAGCCTGCGCCTGATCTAAAACTGCCCCAGCCCTCCAGTAAAGACAGACCTTTCTTGGCGGATCTCAAGGATGGCTTCTCTTGGTAACTATATGTGGGTTTTTTTCAGTCAAGCATTGATTCAGAGGCTTGTAATGAAGTGGATAGTGAGAGAAAGCGTGGAGCTTAGGCAGCTGTGAGCCTCCTCTCCGCCATCTTAACCGGAAGTCCCCGGAACTATCTGAAATTCTACAAGTATTTCCAGTGTCTGTGCTTTTTCTTCTCATTCTTCAGCATCAACAATGGATAAGCCCAAAGGTCTTGTAGTAAAATAGACTGTGCAGTAACAGACACATATGCTAAGGTAAAGAAAATGCATACTGGATATTCAAAGACCTTGAGAGGAAAAGTGGGGAGTATTTTCCATTCCAAATAGGACAGAAATTCTCTTAGGACAGGGATTGTTTCTTTGGTGTTTTTGCCTACAGAGTGCCTGGCATACAACAAGTGTTTAATAAATGAGTGAAAAAAATGATGACAAGTAGGTTACTTATATGGAGTTAGAGCACTGTCAAGTTTCTATCCAAAGTGTTTTAATTCTACCGAGTCATTTGAACTACATAATGGATTCAAATGTGATAATGGATTTCTTGAAACACTTTGTAAATTTTATAGCGCTATAGAAATTGCCATCAGGGAGACTGAAAAACAATTGAGTCCAATGTCTTCATTTTACAGATGAGCAACTAAGGCCTCTGAGAGATAAAATACTTTGCAAACAATCACCCAGTCAGTAAATATTATATAGGAACCAGAACTTGAAACCAATTCTTCCAACTTCAAGCCGAGTGGTTTTCCCACTGCAGAGGAGCACTCTTTCCTGAATATGAGCATGTCTCAGACTGTTTATTTTAATGCTTCACAGTGAGGAATGGAACCTTACATATAGTATGGCCTTGATTCTTGGTAAATTAAAAGGAAATAAAGCAACTTTCTACAATGAGGAGAAATTTTATTCTATTCTTTACATTTCCACTGTTGTGAATTTACTTTAGACTTCCATCTTCCCTTACTAGAACTCTTGAAATAATCTTATTACTTGTCTGCTTCTCATTTCTCCAGTTTCTCCCAGTGGGAGAAGGAAAGAAAATTTAGTACAACTGATCAACATGTTGAAAAAGTCTGAAAATACATAAAGTGTAACACCTATGCATCTCCTGCCTCCAAGAAGGGATAGGTCGAGGGTGTTTTCTCATATTTATTCTTATATATAATTTCTATATTTTATTAAACACTTAGAAGAGAAATTTGTTACAAAGATTTTTTTTTTTCTTATTCAATTACTTCCCTTTTCATCCTAGATGCATTAATGTTGTCTTTGTGGAAGCTTTCAATATCAAGTGATCAAAGTTACCTATTTCATCTTTTATAATTGCCTCTATTTCTTGTATGATAAAAAATTTGTCTCCTACCTATAGCTATGAGAGGTAAGTGATCTTTTTCTCTTCTGATATTTTAATAATATGTTTAAATTTAATATACATAATGCATTTAAATGCATAATGGAATATGGTATTAAATATTGTTCTAAGCCTGGAATTTTTATATTATTTTCCAGATTTTCCAACAGTTTTTTTTTTATCAAGTAAGTTTTTCTGAGATAATTTATGTTTTCAAACTTATCAAACACTGGGTTACTGAGATCTATTGTTTTTTTTTTTTAATCTTCCTGTTCTAATCTGTTTCATTGATATAGCTTGCTAATTTTTAAGCCATACTAAATGATTTTAACTGCTGCTTTATAATACAGCTTGAGGTCTGAAAGTGCTATTCCCCCTTGTCCCTACTTCTTTTCATCATTTCCCTTAATATTTAAGATATTTTGATTATCATTTTATCAAGTTATGTAAGTTGCTAAATTGTTCAGCATAGCATTAAAAGTATAAATTGATTTTGATAAATTGTCATTTTTATCACAGTGGTGTGGCTTAACCATACGCACTAAATATTCTTTATTTCTTTATCTTTGCAAGTGAATCTATATAATTCTTTTGTGTGTTTGGGGAGGTTGATCCCCAGATATTTAATGCATTTTATAGTAACTTAGAATGGGATTTCATTTTCTATTATTGCTTCTGAAATTTTGTCATTACTTTCTAGAAAGGCTGTTGATTTTTGAGGATTTATTTTGTGGCTAGTAATGTTCATTAGTAATACTGGCCTATGGTTTTCTGTATTTCATCTTCCAGAGATTTAAAAAAAATTAATGAATTTTTTAAATGAAGAAAATGAGCCCTAGAGAGCTTATTTTACTTGCTCATGATCATACAACTAACAAGTATCTGAAACAAGATATAAGCGAAGGTCTTGATTCTAAATCTAGCACACACATAAACACACACACAAACAGAAACATCCACACAAATCAATTTAATGACTGCTGAAGTTAGAACTCAAATTCAGGTCTTTTGATACCATATCTAGGCTCTCTATGATCTCTTTGCTTCTCTTCTCTCTCTCTCTCTCTCTCTCTCTCTCTCTCTCTCTCTCTCTCTCTCACACACACACACACACACACACACACACACACACACACACACACAGACGTATAGACAAATTGGACCATAAATAATATAGTCAGGAATGTAGATTATTTTCTCTGAAGACAACACTGAAAATGAGAGTCCCTTAACTAACAAGGATAGTAACAGATCTTAAATAGATGCATTTCAAATGTTAACATCTCTTTGGATCTTTTCTCTCCTCAAAAATCAAATGTGTTAGGGAGAAAGCAGATAAGAGCACTCAAGTAAGCTCTAAAAGCATCTCTAGCTTCCCAAGATCAACAACAACATTGTCAGCCAGTTCCAAATAGCATGGCGATTGTGGCTACTGATGTCTTTTTTTTTGCTTCTCCTCATCCAAAAAATGTTCCAGGCTAACCCGGTATGTCAAGATGGAAACCTATCATTAACAATCAAACACAACATGGAGAAATGTATCTTCATGCACAGGATAAGGAGCCATAACCCCATACTAACAAAAGCATGGGACCATCAAAGTGTCCCTCTAGTAGAAGTCCCTCCTTGAGGACAGGGACTATTGCTCATTTGTCTTCAGAGTTCTAATGTCAAACACTGAATCCTGCAGGCAGATGTTTAATAAATGTTTACTGAATCAAATTAAAAGATGTTTAATTATGACTCAAGGTCTTTTAAGAAAGACCAGGCAACCCCTGCCTGGGGTCACTAAATTATCCTACAAAAATATATCACAGGCACTGACTTTTCCCCATAAGAATAGTTTTATGTGGTATAAATGTCCCAGGGGAATTTTGCCAATTAGTGGTGGAGATCGATCCAAGTATATTAGATCTTTGGAAAACAATTTTAATTGGGACCCTTTTGTGGAGAGTTTCATCAAGAGGAAGGAAGTGAGTGATAAGAGTCATGTGGGAGCATCCACTCTATTTCTTCCTACATCTCTTTATCAATGCAATGCAATTTAGCAAATTTTTAATAAGCGACTGCTTTGCTCCATAGATTTTGCTAGGTTATGCCAATATAGAACCAAAAGAACCTCTGCCCTCGAGGAGTTTAATTCAATAAGACAGAGATGCCATGCACACAGATAAATGTAAAGGAGATAAAAAGTCAGGAAAAATAATTGCAAGAGGGTGAATTTTCTGATGGAGGATCATCTGAAAAGCTGGTCGGATGGCACTTGGGAGGAGGTCCAGGTTTCTATGAGATAGAAAGAATGTGGGAGTGCATTCCAGATGTGAAAGAATACCTCTACAGGTGCATGGAGGCTGGAGATGGACTAAACCTGGGGACATTAGTGGGCCACTTTGGTCCGGATCAACTTGTATATGAAGGAACACGACAAGAAATAAGCTTTGAGAGATAGTTGGGGACTAGATTATGGAAAATTTAAAATATCAAGCTTAAAATTCAATTAAAAACATATTTCTTTTGCTCCTCTCATGTGCAATGAACTGTGCACAAGGATGCTCAGGGTACAAAATAGGTTTAAGGTGTGCTCCTGGCCTTTGGGAAAGTGGCCTTCTCCTCTAGGAGATGAGATATACATACGCACATGAAACAGTTAAACAGCAAGGCAAGGCAGTAGATAATTAAATGCCAACATGAGTGAGTGCTACAGCTATCGCTGAAGTACCTCAGTGCTCCTAGAGTCTGAGAGCTGGAGGAAGATTATTTTCCTATTACTTAAAACTCCAGGCAGCTCGAGGCCCACATCTCTTAATATGACGCATGTTTCTAGAAGGCAGGGTTTTTGTACAGTGCCTGGAGTATTGGGGCCATTTGATAGGTACTGATTGATGATTTCCTGAAGGGTTTCTGAAGGACACTGCAATGAATTGAGCCTTCCAATTCCTCCTAAATATTGCAGCCTCCTAAAATAGAGTTCCAGAACTCGAGCCCCTCACTTTAGAGACAGCCTGAATCTGCTACTCAGCCAGCAAATAGACTTATAATAAGCCCCAATCTAACCCCAGTTCTACCACCATACCTCTTGATACTTCTTCAATCCTGCAAGGAGCTGAGATTTGGTGGTGGGGGTTATTCTCTCTTCTGCAGATGTCAATTGATTGTGGGCCCTTGAAAATTCACTAAATGATGTGAGATCTGTCGTGGCTGAAAATATCATTCCTCTATGGCCAGCCTGATGATGACGAGTCTCCGATCCATTAACCACACAGCTGTGATATCCCTAAAACACAGTTTGACCAAGTCACTCTTCCTCTGCTTAAGAACCATCGATGGCTCTCTATTTGGCATTTAAAACCTTTAATATTCTTAATTCAGGCTTATTCAACTAGACTCTCCTTTACCTTCCAGCCAGACTTCCCTACTTGCTGCTTTCCATACATGATATTTCTAGTCTCTGGGCCTTTGCATAGGTCATTCCCCCATATCTGGCATGCCTCCTTTACCTCCACCTCAAGAGAATTTCCAATTTCCTCTAAGGTTCAATTCAAGTGCCTTTCCTACATGGAGCCTTTCCTGATCCTGCCAGCTGCTAGTGTCTCCCCATTCTGAAAGTGACTTGATTTGCCTTGTCTACGTTTTATATTTGTTCATAAATATATGTGTGTTATTTCCCCTCAATAGGTTCATTCTAAAATGGTATTTAAGGTACAAAGAAGGTATCATATAGAGGGCGGCTTATGGTTGCTTCTACCACAAAATAAGCATTTTAAACCTAGGAACCTCAAACATGTTCATTGACAATTTTGAACAGGAGAATAGGCTAATTACAGCCCAAGGTACAAATGTGACCCTGCCTGTTTTTGTATACAGTAATATAAGGATGGTTTTCATGTTTTTAAATATAATAAAAGTTAATTTAAAATGTAAAAACTATCCTTAGCTCTTGTCCTTCAAAAACAGGTGGAGTGCTACATTTGACCCACCAACCGTAGTATCTCAGGCAGCCAGGTGCCCCCATAGTGGACAGAGCGCCAGACCTGGCGTCAGTAAGACTCATCTTTCTGAGTTCAAATCTATCTTCGGGCACTTACAAGCCTTGTGATGCTGGGCAAGTGTTCTATTTGCTTCAGTTTCCTCATCTCTAAAAAGAGCTGTAGAAGGAAACATCAAATTACTCTAGCATCTCTGCTAGTTCTTCAGTGGTTTCAATTGTGTCTGACTCTTTGTGACTCCATTTGGGGTTTTCTTGGCAAAGATACTCGAGTAATTTTGTTGGCCAAGAAAATCCCCAAATGGGGTCACAAAGAATTGGACATGACTGAACAACAACGAAAGTGAAAAGGAAGGACAATAATCGAGGCTTAAAGAGGGACAACAGGTAAGGGAGGCACAGGTCTATGGCACAGGTCTATCTTTATGGCAGGGGCTCTGCACACAAAAGAATAAGCAGAACCACCAGAAAATGGAATTTGTTTTCAATGGGAATCTTAGCCTTTCTCGAAAAACTCTTTGAGAGCAGCAGCCATCTCTAGCACTCCTTTTTATCCTCTTGATGAGCTAGTAGTGTTGGGCCTATAATACCTACTCTGCACAAGGCTGCCTGTTCCAATGTATAGATGAGGCAATATCCATTGAGAATGGAGGAGATTAGCATGCTATTGTTCCTTCACCAAGAGGAGACTTACTATAGAAGCTCTGTAAGGTTGGAGTGGTCTCACTTATCTCATGCATGGATGTGGGATAGGAGACTTGGATGATCATGTGGTCTCACCTCCTCATCTTAAAACAGGTTAAAAGAAACATCCAAGAAATTGGATATGACTTCCATGGAGTAGCCCTAGCCTGGAAATATAATTTCCTAGCTTATCTGTAGTATGCTTCTCCCTCTGCTCTAAAGAAAGGCTTTTTTAAAAATAGATCTCCTCCAGAAAATGAGCTTGTGTTAAGAGTTGATAGCATACATCAGAGCCATTCCTAAGGAAGCAGGAAGGAACCTGAGATGAGGGAGCACAGAAACAAGCTGACTCGAATTTGCTTGATATATTTTATATCAATTTGTCCATGTATATCCCTTCCCATAGCAGAATGCAAGCTCACTAAGGACAGAAAGGGTCTAGTTTGGTTTTTGTACTTAACACACAGAAGGGGCTTTAATACATGTTTGTTGGATTAAACTGAAACCAGAAAATGATGACAGAGAAGCTTAGAAGGATGAAACATCACTGAAGAGTAATGAAAGGCAGATATTCAAAGGGATTGTGTGTTTTTAAAACAAAACATTACAGTGGGTAAAAGAACATGAAAAAAGGGAATTCCTAGGAAGTCAACTGTGTTCCTTTACTGTAGGTTCAGTATACTTACTAGAGTTCCATAATTTTTCTTAATTACACTTACCATCATAATCTATGTAATAGAGAAGCACAAGCTATATCATCTGCCAAAAAAGTAATTCCTCTTTGCCCTAAGCCAAACATAAAGTTTAAAAATAGCTAACAAATATGGTGGTTCCCCAAATTAATTTTATTGAAATACACACTTGGGGAATCTTTACTAAACTGTGTGGGATACAGAAAATCTCTTTCCTACTGACAGACATTTGTGATGCATAACAGGACTCCAGAAATTTGCTTTGTTTTATACCTTGGGAGAAGAGTCTTTGACTCTTTAATTTGACAATTACACCATTAGATGAACACATTACTGATTCAATAAGAAAACTAGATCGAGGAGAAAATTTGGGGATCAAGAGTTACATCAGCCCATTTCCTTGTGATTACCTTAAGGGCTCTTGAGATTACATGGTATAGCAGTTAGACTACTGGACACAGAATCAGGAAGATCCCAGTTTGAATCTGATATCAGATTTACCTAGCTGTTTGACCCTGGACAGATTATTTAACCTCTCTGAACCTGAATTTCCTTATCTGTATAATGAGAAGAATAAATTGGACACAATATCCTCTAAGGTCCTTTCCAGCTCGAAATCTCTAATCTTAAAGTAGGGAAGTATCACTAGCTTCCCCGGATCTATACAAATCTTGTTTCATGTTGCCTCAGGCTATGTGCTGCAGACAAGAAAGTTGATGGGATCCAGGCAATCATCAACAGTCTATACTAGTCAGATTACAGGCCACTCCCCTAAAATCAATTTTTGCCTAAAGAAAACACATGCCTCATGAGCTAAATCGCTTTTGATTAGAGAAATGCAAATTAAAACAACTCTGAAGTACCACCTCCCACCTAATAAGATTGGCTGATTTGACAGAAAAGGAAAATGAGAAATGTTGGAGAGGATGTGAGAAGTGCAAAGGATTCATGAAGGAAAATGGTATCCACATTCAGATAAAGACGAACTGATGGATTCTGAATGAAGATTAAAGCATATTTTTCACTTTATTTTTTCACAACTGTTGACTAGTATGGAAATACGATCTCTTTGGGATCCTAGTAGTACTTTCACTGGATCCAAGTATGTATAGTTCGGTTGCTCTTTGGGCATAGTTCCATATTGCTTTCCAGAATGGTTGGATCATTCACAGTTCTACCAACAGTGTATTACTGTCCCAATTTTTCACATCCTCTTCAAAATTTATCATTTTCCTCCATTTTGCAGATGAAGAAACAGATATTGTCTTTTTTGTTTCTCAACAGTATTTTATTTTTCCAAATACATGAAGAGATAGTTTTCAACCTTCATTTTTGTAAGATTTTTGTGTTCCAAATGTTTCTCCCTCCCTTTCTTACCTCCCTTCTCCCCAAGAAAGCAAGCAATTTGATATAGGTTAAACACGTGCAAGAGGTTAAGAGTCTTATCCACATTCACACTAGTATTGGAGGCAGGACATATGTGTGTATGTATCTAGAGATGTATCTATTTGTATATATACATATATACTACACTGAGGGGCAATTTGGTGTAGAACAAAGAGCAAGCCTTGGTTTTCATCTCTTTCTCAAGTGATTCTCGGCAACATCTCAGTACCTCCACGCATCCTTCTAACACAATTATTTACACTAGTAAAAGCATTTTATCTTATCCCACCAAAATCTGTTTGTTGAGAAAAAAATCTGTTCAATAGTGAAATACACACACACACACACACACACACACACACACACACACACACACAGTTTTCCTATTCATACTTCACTGGGATGTGGAAATGATCCTGGGCTCTTGAAATCTATTTCTGGAGAATATAAGCCTTGGAACATTCTGCCATGGTAAAAGGATTTCAAGGATAGAGCTTTCTGCAGACCAATCTGTCTACATTCACAAAAACTCATTGACAATAAGCTGGCCACTTAGTAAAGAATTTTTTGGCCATTGGCAACGCATGATCCAAAGAAAAACACCAAATACTCACTAAGACCTTTCAAATGAAATTTCCCTACATTCTGATTATTAGACTTCAGTGCCAAGGTGGAAAAAAGTGAGAAGGGGAAAACATAACTGACAAAATGAATGAGAGAGCCTAAACCAAACATGTGTATACTAAAGCCTCATGCTTTTATATCATGAATACTTTGAGGAAAGAATTGGTAGGTAGTGAGCATGGTGAGTGACAATCTCAAGTGAAATATGTTCTATTTTAACAGACCAGAAAAGACTTCTTGCTATATAATCATGATTGCCCACTCCATCCCCAGCACCCCCATAATGCACCTGCAATGATGCACCTGTGTGTTGGAAAATGTCTAGAGAAGGGTAACTCATTCCACTTCTGAATATCTATTAATGTTTCAGAAGCTTTTCTGGCCTAAATCTGCCTCTCTGTCACTTTCTCCACCTCTAAATTATCCTGTGATCCTATGACTTATTACTCTTAGTTCTGCCCTCTGGGGCCAATCCGAATAAGTCTAATCTCTCTTCCACATGACAAACCTAATACTTGACACTTATCATGTCCCTTTCTAAGTCTTTCCATCTTTAGACTAAACATCCCCAGTGCTTTCAATTGAACCTTATATGAGTTTCCTCATGGTCCATTCCCCCCTCATTTTTTCTGTCTTTCCTAACATTTCTGGAGTTGCCAAGGCTTCCAATAGCTGGTTCTTGCCTTTTAAGGTTCATATTGAAAGTTTCCCTTTCCACCAAACTTTCTCTGATTATTACAGGACAAAATGATTTCTCTTCCTAACAATGAATGCTGTCCCAAAGTGAAATGGATTACCTTGGAGAAGGGGTGGGGTCTCTCTCCTTGATGGTCTTCAAGCCAATGACAAGTTGAGCATGTTAAAGTAGGAGTTTCTTTTTGTGTGAGTTGAACTAGAGCAGGGGTCCTCAAACTTTTTAAATAGGGGGCCAGTTCACTGTCCCTCAGACTGTTGGAGGGCTGGACTATAGTAAAAACAAAAACTTTGTTTTGTGGGCCTTTAAATAAAGAAACTTCATAGCCCTGGGTGAGGGGGATAATCGTCTTCAGTTGCTGCATCTGGCCCATGGGCCAGGACTCCTGAACTAGAGAGTTGCTAAGGCCCCTTCCAACTGCCAACTTCTGTGATTGCATTACTTCGATAAATTAATGCGTTGATTGACCTTTTTCTTGATTATGTCCCTTTCTGGACTGTGAGTTCTTGAAAGACTCACCAGAAAGCTAGCCGAGCCCCAAGTGAAGGAGACAAGAGATTCATTCCATCTCTGTGCTGGCTGGAGGCAGAAGAAAGCAGAGGCAGAGGCTGAAGGACAAACCTTTGGATTTGGCGACACTCGGAGGGAGCTCTTGGAACCAAGCAGAGAGATAGGTCTCTAAGCTAACGGGCTATATTGGAGATAATAAAAGATCTGAACTTTTATCACCTGGCTGCGTTTTGAGAAGAAAAAGCTCACCACATTTTGGCGCCCGAACAGGGACCTGACAAAATCCTGATTCCAGGGAAGGCACCCAGAGAGAACTTTTATAATATTTTAAAGAAGAACAAGAACCCAACATTTGAACTCCAACATTTTGGTGCCCAACGTGGGGCTGACAGACCCCTCAGTGGATTTCAGTGGAAAAGCTCTGATCCTGATTCCAGTGGAAAAGTCTTCTTGACCCAGAAATTAGAGTGAGTACAACAAAGAAATTTTGTTAAAAGAGTTAAAGTAGAATTTCATCTAAGATGGGACAGATATTTAGAAAACAGCCTGTTTCTGTTCAAGGAAAATGTTTAGAGAACATTGTCAAAATTATGGAAAGCCAAGGTTTAATTATAATTTTGGAGCAGATCACTGAACTTTTAGAAATTGTTAAGTACATATGTCCTTGGTTTTCTACAGAAAAGGAATTAGATTTAGATGAATGGAAATTAATCGGAGAAAAACTGGGTGAATGCTACAGATCTAATTCAAACTCAATGCAGTGGACATTAGAAAGAGAGGATCTTTTTGATAATAGAAATGCACCTGACTCAATTTCCAAAGACATAATTAATACATATAATGTAATACAATTGGCTATAAGAAGTTATTTAAGTGATAGAATGAAGAAAAGGAAAGTACAGGAGGAAGAAGTACCAACTTTACTAGGTGAAAAGGAGGACAAATCAGATGAGAATGGAGTTAATTACAATTCTGAGTGTGATACTTCACAGCACGAGGAATTAGGTGATTCCACATCTCATGACCCTCCCCCCTCAATTAACCCTTCATGGGTGGACAAGGGGGAGGGAGAGAGACAGAAACACAGTCAGCTTCTCCTGTAAAGCAGAATTTGACAAGATTAGAAAAAGCATTAATTAAAGCAAAAAATGAAGGAGAAGCTATATCTGATTTTATAAATGCATATCCTGTGATTGAAGAGCTCAACTCTTCAGGTCAAAAAGAGAGAAAATACACTCCTTTTAATTTGGAAAAAATTAAAGATTTGAAAAAGGGTTGCACTCTTTATGGGGATACATCATCTTATGTGAAGATGTTACTGGATAATTTGTCTTATGAAATCTTAACCCCAAATGACTGGAAATCCATAGCCAGAACATGTCTTGAACCGGGTCAAAATTTATTGTGGCTTTCGGAGTTTCATGAATTATGTAGGATTCAAGCCCAACACAATAGACAAACAGGAACTATTGGACAAATCACTTTTGACCAACTAGCTGGTCAAGATCAGTATGCAGAGAGTTCAGAATAGACTTATTATCCCATAACAGTGTATGAGCAAATTTCTAAGGCTGCAATAAAAGCTTGGAATTCTCTACCTGGACAAAAAGATGGAAATAATGCTTTCACAAAAATAGAGCAAGGTCCCAATGAACCTTTTGCAGATTTTGTGGGACGTTTACAAACAGCTGTAATAAGAACCATTGGAGATAATGCAGCAACAGAAATAATGACCAGACATTTGGCTAAGGAAAATGCCAATTTATGTAAAACTTTGATGTACATTACTGAGGTTTTGGAGTGTAAGTAAACATTTCTCTTTGCTTAAGAATGATCGAATTGAATACAACTATATGTGAAAACTTGAACACAAAGCAGTTGATACAAAATTTCCAGACAAATATCTCTGAACCATCAAAGATTTTTCCCAATTTTATGTTCTTAAATCTATCATTGTCTTTGCTGACCTTTGGTTTACCTTGGTAGACACAAGCAACCATTTGGCCTTTTTCCCTTTTTTTCTTCTCCTATTAACGACTTTAGATGTTTATGTTGATTCTATCTTATTGGAATAAAATTTAAAATACTTGCGCACAACC